>NW_023602410.1:0-12783 GCF_014898055.3 Talpa occidentalis
ACCTGGGCCTCCCCGGTGGTGCAGTGGTTGAGCGCTGGGCTGCGGAGCTGCCCCACAGCCTCTGCAGCGCTGGTTCGATCCCCCGCTGCTCCTGGCCACCGGAGGAGGTCCCACATGTGCACAGACCTCTCCTGCCACCCACTGCTCCCCTCAGCAGTGTACTTCGTCAGTCTGCCTGTTCTGCTCCTGCTCTGGCTCTGGTGAATTCTCTCAACCTCCCGCGCTTCTGACTGTACCCAGTGCTTGTGTAAATAAATAAATAATCTTTAAAAATAATAAAATAAATTCTTAAAAAAAAAAGAAATACACCTGTGTAATGTGCCACATTAGTAAAGACACTGTCTCTAGAACAGGGCTGTGCTCTACACTGATGACACAACTGATAACTATTGCACCAGGTGTGTGATTGACTATTTATTCTTCTAGGAAACTTCAATGAACTAAAAACATGCACAACTTGCAGCCTGTGGAGAGTGTGTCCTAGTGGGGAGGGGAGACTGGGGACTGTGTGACAGTAGATCAGACAGTAAACCACAAGTGTCTGGTTAGAAGTGGGTGAAGGAAGTGGGAAGCCTACAGGATGGTTTTCTTCCCAGCGTGGTCAGTGTGGGTCTCACTGAAGTGATGTTTGAGAATAAGTTTGATGGACACATTGCCCACAAGGATGTGATGTGCAGAGAAGTTCAGTCCAAGGAGGACAACCTCCATGCAGATACCTGAGCAGGAATGTGTCTGTGTGACTGACATGAACAAGGAGGCCAAGGGCTGAGCAAAGGCCAGTGAAGATGGGATCTGTGTGAACCCAGGTCATTGAGGCCTCAGGATGTTGGGAGGGTTTGACTCTCTGAGTGAGATGTGGGGTGACAAGACCTGAACAGATACACACCTGTGGGACTTCTCTCTGGTAGCTGATTCTGGCTGCTGTGCAGCATGGAAGGGTGAGAGGTGGGAAGAGAAATGGAGGAAACCAGTGCAGTTCCCAGACAGAGAGGTTGGTGGCTTCGTTGGGGGTTGAGCAGGGAATAACAGACAGTGACAAGACTGTGCATATTTAGACATGGACTTTACAGCATTTCTTACTGCTGGCTTGTGAGAAAGGGGTCAAGGATGACACTCAGTGTTTCAGACTGTGCAGCCAGAGAAGTGGAGCCTCAGTGACTTGGGGAAAACCCAGAAGAACCATTTGTGGGCCTCCTAGGCATTCAATTTAGGAAAGTTGAATCAGATCTATTAGAATTGAAAGTGATGTTGGCAGTTGAACAGACAAGTCTGGGGCACAGGTGAAATGTCTGAGGTAAGAAATAGATCTGGGAGGTGATGTGATATAAATGATATTTAAAGTCTTGAGCATGGAAGGGTCATCCAGAAAGTGATGACTACGCAAGAGAAAGGAGCAGAATTGAACGCCAGATTCCACAGTGATGAGCAATCTCAGCAGACACCCCCAGAGCCGACTGCACAGTCAGACCCCACATGAAGAAGACACGGAGACCAGGGAGCCCCCACTTCAGTGAGCACAGGAGTCACCTGGATGCTCATGAAGACTCAGAAGGTCTAGAACAGAGCCTGAGAGTCTGTTACTTGGCCCCTCCCCTCACCATAGGGATGGAACATTTGGGGCTGAAGCTCAAGAAGAGGCACTTTCATCCCTGGAAGCAGGAACAAGTAACAGGGACTCTGGAGTCTAAGTTCCCATCCAAAGAGATTGAGGGAAACTGTATAATTTGGCGACCCAGAACTAGGAAAGCAAATTTTATGACCTAGACACCTGGCTCTTTCCTGAGGCCTTTACCCATAGTTACCCACCAAGTGGTCAGTTTGAGGACCCCTAACATGACAGTGGATCTTGTCCTGCCGCTGGGGGCCCAGGGAGCCTGGGGAGGGCCTGGCTGAGCAGGAGAAAGGGCGGCTCTGGGCTCCTGTGCTCAGCCCTGTGGCCACACGGGGGCGCTGCCGCGCTGCTCCGGATTTGGTGGCGCTGCCAGGACGGGGCGGGGGCTGAGGTGGGCACAGCTGGGGATGCTGGAGGGCGGCCTCCTGGGGTGAGATGCTCTGTGAGGAGTCAGAGCTGCAGGGCTCAGAGGAGAGGAGACTCCGGAGCCTGCCCTATGTGTGAGGTTTCCAGCTTTTCTCCCAGAACCCCTCTCTCCAGTCCCTTGAAAGCAATACCTGGGAAACTGGGAAGTTCATCATTTTTTCTTCTACAATCTATAACTTTTTTGAGGGCTATTTTTTAAAATCTTATTTTAATTTAAAATTTAATTTAAAACTACAGTTACAAAAATACGGTTATATGTACAGAAACGTGGCAAAGGTAGTAGAGTTCCAGTATAACCCATATTGTTTCCAAATTGTTAACATCTCACATGACCACAGTGCATTTGAGCAGCTGAGGAAGCAATACTGATGCACTTTCACTAAACTCTGCGCTCTATTTGGATCATTAATTTTCCTAATGCTTTTTTCATGCCCTGAAATCCCAGCCAGGACACCACATGAAGTTCCAACCACAGTTCCTTACTTCCTCTGGCTGACAGTTTCTCAAACTTTCCTCTTCTAATGACATCTTTTAGCAGAGCTGCTCAGGCACAATGGCCTCCATCTGAGGCCATTCTGCATCAGCACTTCAGGTGTACAAATATCCACTTTTAATTTTCCTTTCTTCAGTTATCGTCTTCGGAAGGAAGTCACTATGGGCAGCTCACACTTAGTGCGGGTTCTGCTATAAACATTTAATCCATGAAACATTTTTTGGTATGGTTTTCTTTGTTGCTTTGCAAATACAAGTTTTTGGATTAGTGGGGTAAATAGCAAGGACAGTGCTCACAGGACTGTATGGTTGTTCTGTGTCTGGCTTTAAAAAAAAGAGTGTCAGACCCTCCCTGGTGACTGGGTCATCCTATCCTGCCAGCAGTATGAGGGGTCCTGTTGCTGCAGTCAGCACTTAGTGTTGCCCATTGTAGGGGGACTTTTGCTTTCTAATAAGCATGTAGTGGTATCACTGTTGTTTTCAGTCTGTATTTCCCTCATGACCTGTGATATTGAGCATCACAGTTATTTAGCATCTGTATCCTTCATTGGTGAAGTCTTTTGTCCATTGTTTGCATTGGATCATTTCTTTTCTTATTGTTGAGTTGTAAGACTTCATTTATAATATCAATTCTAGATACAAGTCTTTTATCAGACACATGATATCATTTTCAATCATTTCTCCCACTGTGTCTTATACTCTTGTACTTATACAATAGTATACACTAGTGACTAGATATAGGCATCAATATCTTTTTCTGGAAAGAGAAATGATAAATTGCTGAAGTGATAAATTGCACTCCACTCCTTGGGATTTATCCAAAGAATGCAAAATTTCAAGGGCTATGTGCACTCTTGTGTTCACTGCAACAATATTTACAATTGCCAAGTTATGGAAACACTCTATGTACATAAAATACATGACTGGAACTATTGTGGCAGGTACATGAAATCTTGAATTTACAACATGGATGGAAATGGGTAAAATTATACTAAGTGACATAAATCAAGAGAACCACAAATACCAGATGATATTGTTACAGAGCAACCCTGATATGAAATGGGTTGCATGATTCTGGGTCCTCACCGGTGCACTTAAAGGGGACTTACTAATGCTAAACTGCAGACACACACAAAAGGTTGATAAAAGGTTTATTTACAAGGGAAGGGGAAATGGGAAATGAATAACTCAGGGAGAAAAAGAGGGAGATAGCTTTGTAAATGTGTGCTACCCGCTCCACTGACCTGGAATCCCAATGACCCGCCAAGCTGGCGAAAAACAGAGCACACAGTGTGGCCAAGAGAGCGTGTCCCCCCACCCCCCCCTCCGGGCCACATGGCGGATTAACTACTCAAACAGAGAATGTAGTTGCGTAACTCCACCCTCAGGTCCTCGCAACCTTCCCTTTGGTGATCATGGGATTTGTAGTTCCCAGTGTCATGGGTGTGGCGTACACAAAGCCTGTAAAGAGTTTGCTCAGGACATCCTTTCCCCCTAACAATATGATTCCTACGTGTAATATATGGAAACCAAGCAAGGGAACAGAGAAAACCTAACCTGCTCTTGGAGTCTGGCTGCAGAATGGAGGCTCCCGGAGGGGGTTGAGGTTAGGGAACAAAAGGAGGAGGAAAGCCCAGGGGAACACAGCAAGGACTCTGGGTGCATTGGAGGTGTGGGGTGAGGGGACCTGCATCTGAAGAGGTGAGTCTCCCACTATGAGTCATGGACAGTGTGTAAACGAGTGTTACTTTAAAAAAATACAGTAATAAAAAAACTATTTTAAACCAAGAAAAAAAAATAACTTGTCTCCGCCATCAATCACAGACCTCAGGACTTTGCCTTTGCCTCCTCACTGTCATGCAGGGTGAGGGGCTGGTTTCCCACAAGGTCAGAGTCAGGAGGTGCAGGGACTCCGGGGCTGCTCAGACACCACTGAGTAGAGACATTGCAGAGAGGGGGGCTCTGAGGGGACCAGAGACAGAGGGTCAGAGTAATCCCAGTGCTGAGTGAGGGTCTGGTTCCCAAGGAGAGGGGAGTGTGTGTGTGTGAGAGAGAGAGAAAGAGAGTGAGAGACAGGAGAGACAGGGCACACAACATAAGGTAATGGAACTGTTAAGGGCCAGCCCCGATACAAAACGGAGTGCCTGACTGTGGGTCCTCACCCACACACTTAAAAGGACTTAACAATACTCTACTGCAGGCACACATGAAAAGTTAATAAAAGGTTTATTTTTAAGGGAAGGGCAAATGAGGAAATGTACAACTCAGGGAGAAAAGTGGGAGACAAAGTTTTAAATGTGTCCTACCCAATCCACCGATTTGGAATCCCAAATGGCACTCTGAGAGCTGGCCATGAGCCAGGAGGCGAGCAAGAGACCTAGAGACTGAGAGACCCCAAGGCCCACGTGTTTGGTTTTTATACCCAACCTGGCTGCTTAACCCCACCCTCAGGCCCCAGCCACCTTCCCTTTGGTGGTGACGGGATTTGTCTTTCCCAATGTCTTGATGACTTTGGTCTGGAGTGGGGGTGGAGTCCACAAAGCTTGTATGGGATTAGCTCAGAACATCCTTTCCCCCTAACAGAAGGACAATTGCACATCAAGCTCCAGCATAAATGAATTCAAATCCCACAGAGTTAAGAGTGTCAGGCAACACCCCAATAACACAGTTCCATGGAGAAGCAGGTTTTGAGCAGGATTTGGGGCATGAGAGGATCTGGAGACAGGAGGGGGTTGGGGACTATTCTCATGGTTAGATGTAAGGAGCCTGGGTGGGACCTGCTGGGCTGTGAGGGCAGCTCCCCCTGACAGCTCCCTCTCTCTCCTCTAATGCTCACTCCAGGCTCATCTCTTTTGGAGTCAGGGAGCTCCAGCCTGGCAGCCCCTCTGTTTCCCAGGGGGTCACTGCCTCCGTGGGCTGCAGCTACTTTCTCTCTAGACCAGAGCTGGAGGGAGTCCCACAGGGGGAGGGAGGAGTGTGTGTCCTGCTGGCCTGGCCCAGGGGCAGGATTAGCCCAGGTCACCCCAGTTCCTGAGCTGAGCCTTTGTCCACAGTCCAGGAAGGGAGGGAGAGATGGAGCAGGGTCTCCCTCAGCTCCTGGAGGAAGGGAAAATGTTAGAGTGGGTGAAATGATTGTTTTTCATTTCTGGGGCTCTCTCACCTCCCCAGGGTCACCCTCAGTGTGCAGCAGGGAGAGGATCTCAGATAAACCCAGGCTGGTTCCCCCACCCCCCTCCCTCCCTTCCTCACTGCTGTGCTCAGGATGGACTGTCCTGGTCCCCACTGGAAGAGGAGGCAGAAAAAGAGTGTTGTTACCACATTAGCCACCAGGATTGGAGGTGTCCTCTTTTTTACTGTAAAGTTCTATTATTTTTTGTGGTTATAATGATGTAAAATAGAAAATTGTGGGGAAGGGAGAAAACGAAAACGTTAACCCCAGCAAACAAAAAGAGCAGGACAAAAAGGCAAAAATGAAACAAAATAAACTGTTCCCCCCAGGGGCCCCCTGCTGTGGCAGCTGCAGTGAGGAAGATAAACTGGCCAAGGTGGCAAACTGCCAGAAAGTTTGGGCAACAGAGGAGCAGGGAGGAAAGCAGCAGATCCCTGCGACCCTCCCCCACCCACAAAGCCTACTCACCCCACCCTACAGAAAGGGGAAAAAGAACAAAAACTAGGGACCCAGGTCCCGCGCCCAGAACTGTGGGGAGCCACACCCAAACTGCCTAGGTGGTGAGGGTCAGGCCCTGGGTCATAAAGGACTCGGGGCCACCAGAGCAAGGCGGGGACGCCGGAGAGACCCGCCAACAGCCAAGGGCAGCCGGGAGCGCGGAAAGCACCGGCGGGTGCGGCTGCCCAGGTCCCCGCCCGCGCCCTGGGGCTGTGGGGAGACGCGGAGCCGGCGCTGGGGTGAGTCTCCCGAGCGGGGTCCACCCCTGGTGGACCCAACTCCTGGTCAGGGCGCGCAGCCCGTGCCTGCGGGGACAGACAGCAGCGCCCCCATCCCGGGTCAGGGGTGGGACCGGCCCGGCCAGTCTGGTCCTGGCAGCGGGGTCGGTGCCAACCGCAGGTCTCGTCCAGGCTCAGCAGGAGTGAGATGCCCGCACAGCTGTTAGGGCGGAGGGATGGCGGTTTAGGAAGTTTAAAGTAAATGGAGCTTTATATATTTGTTCCTGTGGGGGCAACCAGGCACATGTTGAATATCCCAAACTAGCAGGAAAGAGCTAAAGGCTCTGGAGATGTAAACAGGTCCATTATCAGTTTTTTTTTTTTTTTTTTAAGATTTATTTATTTATGCATACAAGTACTGGGATACAGGCCAGCGGTGTAGGGGTGAGAAGATTCACCAGAGACAGAGTGGGGAAATGAACAGGCAGACTGACTGAAATACGCTGCTGAGGGGAGCAGCGGTGGAGACAGGAGAGGTCTGCTGTGCCATGTGAGTAGCTCCCTGGCTGGGATCAAACTGGTGCTGCAGTGGCTGCAGATAGCTTCATAGGTTGCTTCTTAACCCCTTGGGCCACCATGGAGGCCCTACATTACCAGTTGAAAAACACCTTTTATCTGCCATTGCAGCCATGGGAATCCTATTACAAATGAAAACTGATAATGGATCATGTTTGTTTTTTTTTTTAACATGTTTGACAGTTTAACGTTTTTTGGGCCCAGGCTTGAATTAATGCAGAATAGGTGTCTTTAGAGACATGAATGTAAGGTCTATTTGTCAAATATCATTACATTTGAGACCTTGGACTTCTGTTTTATTTCTACCTTTTGTAGTAGTGGCTAGAATGGCCAGTGGACTTTTAGTTTGGAATTTAGTTATGATGTCCTGTCCCCATAGAGGAAATACTCAGGAAGACTAAAATTTAATGTTATGTATTTTTATCAATATACCCAGATTGACCCAATTTGTTTTGATAAGGAAAACACTTTCATTGGCTGTCTTAGGAATCCTTTCAGGACAAAAACTTTAATATTTTAGATTTTTTTGGTATCAAGGAAGTTGTCATAGGATTAATAAACTTATATATTTTTTATAAAATAGTTCATTACTCAGAGTGATAAGGATTTTTAAGAATAGAGCTATTTCTTTGACAAGACTCAGAAATGCTGATAGGAAAAGATTTTTTTTCTCATATAACCTGAGGATAAAAAAGCACCAAGATTGTAGATTACATAAACAGTCCTTAATTTGTCACCAAAACTAATGAGAGCAGTTTAAGGATACTTGAGTCCTTATTACAGATGAAAATTAAAGTTTGGTTTTAGGTAAGTACACTACTGATACTAAACTTAAATATTTCTACAGTAAGTCATTTGAGCACATAAAGGTTTTTTTCAGATACTGTGACAGGGTAGTCCCCCGGAAAGGGGGAGGTTCCAGGTTCCCTGCCCCACCCAAAGGGAGGGTGGAGCTGAGCAGGGAGAGAAGAAGCTGCAGAGGAGACTGAGGAGGAAGGAAGCAGGATAGAGCCAGAAGGAGACCCCGAGGAGGCACGGCGAGCTGAGAGACACGTGAAGAAACTGCGCTTGCCTTTTGGTCGTGGACTGGGTGACACAGATGTGGGCGAGAGACCCGTGGGGAGGTGGCAATGGCGGTTTTTGTCTTGCTTTTGATTTTGCTCTTTTCCTCCCAGACTGGTCTGGTGGTTTCTGATCCTTTTCTGTGGGTCCCCGCTGGAAGATGCTTTAGACTTGGGGCAGGCTTTAGGGCCTTGCTCTGGGCCACTCTTGGGTGGACTTTTACCCACGAGGGGACGGGTAAATTTGGGTGCTTGATTTAGAAACTAGATTCTTTGCCTTTCCTGTATTGTTTCCTAATTGTTAACGTTCCTTCCCATTAAAGTCTTACATGTTTGTGTTGATGCAGCCAATGGCAGAACCTATTTAGAGTAGGCAGGTTTGCGGGGTCTGAGTGCCCCTCTCCCTGCCCTGTAACAATACCTCTCTCATACCTTCAGTACTTTCTTTTGCCTTCCTATATTTATGCCATTTCTTTTTAAAGCTAGCCATTTTATTTTGACACTCAGTGTTTCCCAATACATTCGCCATATCCACTTCAAATACATTCCTTACACAACTTACTTTATTTACGGTTAGAGTTATGACATCCTAGTTTTTAATTTTTAGATTGTAAAACTTTGTAAGAGCTGTTTTGCATCATTCCTTTGTACTGGTGTTCGAGGGCAGGGAGAGGGGCCCTCCTGAGGCCCCAAACCTGCCTGCTCTAAATAGGTTCTGTGATCTACCACATCGAGACAAAACATAGAAGACCTTTAATGGAAAGGAACTTTAGTACAATTAGTAAATAATACAGAAAACACAAAGAATATAGATTCTAAATCAAGCACCCACAGTTACCCATCCCCTCGTGGGTAAAAATCCACCCAAACGGGATTGCCCCAAGTCTAAAACACCTTCCAGTGGGGACCTAAGAAAAGGATCAGAAAAGCCAGACAAGTTTGGGAGGAAAAGAATGAAGTCAAAAACAAGGTATTATAGAAAGAAATTCTAGCCTTTTATCCAGGCAGAGGAAGAACAAGCTGTACTTCAGGAATGGTGAGGTCAGGAGAAGCTTTATGACTCATGCATGAGGTCCCAGACCTGGGTAGCCCCATAAGGTCTGAGCATCCATTTAAAGACCAAGGGTTCCTTTTATACACAACTGTCTCCATGTCTGTTACACTGATAGCATCGTTTTTCAGCAGGCACAACCAATTGTGGCAAAGTCCCCAGACAAGGGGGCAAGGCAAGGGGGGAAAGATGCAGGCATTCAGGGATGGCCTTGGGGAGACAGACCAGCTTGGCCGGCTGCCTGACCTTGTAGATAAGAGTGCTGAGGCCCTGGCCATGAATCTTGAAAGGGAAGGAGCTGTAGTGAGCAAACTTGTTGATTATGCCTGCATTGTAGTGTTCATTGCACCTGGGCTGGAAATTCTGCTGGGATCTTTATTATATTCATTTGCTCAATAATATATTTTCTCATCATTCCCCCCTTTGATGCCCTTGTGAGTTATTTTTCTCACAGGACATCACCTATATACCTTTTTTTTAAGGGAACCCTGATTATTACCCAGTGGCTGTTAGGAGGTGAGAGTCACCAGAATCCCGGAGAGGAGGAATCTTACTTGGTTGACTGCTGCAGGGCCTCTTTCCAGCCATACAGATATCTCCTTGGGCAGTGGTGAGCAGGCCCACTAGTCTTTGCCAGTCCTGGAGCACTACAGCTGCCAAGGAGTCAAGTTGGCGTTGGAGAGCTAGGGCTGATCTAATGAGAGCATTAAAATTTGACTTGAGTCAGCCACTGGCCCTTTATGATGGATTTGAGTCTGTCTTACCTCAGCTGCTCCAGATATAGTCGGCAGGCCCCTACGAGGGGGATGGTTAAGGGGACGTTCTTAATCTGGTGAGGGAATTTTCACTTTGAAAGTATATCTCTTTTAGCTAAAACAGACAAGTTAGGCATCAAATTTACAACAAAGCATGATTGTTTGTGTGGAGTAACACACTGATACACTCCCTGAGCACAAGCCAAGTAAGTGCCATCTGTGGCACAGATCCTAGAAGTGTGAGTTAAAGGGTTTGTAGCATTTCCCACAGAGACACAGGACCTAGGATAAGATTAGAGGAAGAGTTAGGTGACACCTTTGGAGGGAACAAACCTAGGTCGAATATGACTCCCTCATACTGGGCAGGACCTGGCCCTAAGCAAATCCTGGTATCTGAAGCAAGAGGCACGGTTGAGAGCCATGTGTGCAGCACTGATTATGTCTAATAGCTAGGACACAGGAGTTCATTAGGAGGGACCAGAAGAAGACCAGGGTGTGGGAGACCAGAGAGCTCCTTTTGTCAGGCTGGATACAAACCCTGGCTTAATTGCAGTCACTTGGGTTTGGGAGATAAGTCCTCACATACAGAAAAGAGGGTGAGGAGCTGGTGTAGGAGGATACTGGCTAGCAGGCTCATTTTAGCAAACATTTGAAAACAGTTACATCCACACAGTATCAGGTAACCTAAGGCAAGAGGGCATGCCTCCCTATCAAGGGGCCACCTTGGTTAGGCCTACTGCAAAGACAGTCACTACAGGAACAGTAAAAATAACAAACAAGAGGTCACACACATAGAAGGTCTCAAGCTTTTGCCGTGCGTAGACTGACCAGCTTCCCGATATGGCCAGAGCAGGGCTGGATGTCTAAGGCCGCTTTGATGGGTTGATCCATTTGTAGCCTCAAGTCAAGGGGATTCTCTGGGCTGCTGTCCATCCGCTGGCTGAAGTGTCCTTTTTCTGGTTTGCAGGCCTGTTTCACTTCAGAGTGATGCACCCAAGAGGGTGGAACCTGATACTTTTACAAAGGAAAAAAAAAGGGGATGGGCAAGGGTCTGCAAAGGGTTGGGGGATGGGGTAGGCACAAAGATAGGTGAGCCAGCTGGCTCTGTCATTTAACTCTTCTCCTTGGCCATTCATTTCCCTGTTTGATACTCTTGTGAGTTTCTCACAGGGCATCGCCTATATCAAACAAGGGGGGAATCACAAGAAATAGGAAAAGACAAACTTGTTAACTGCCTCATAATCCCCACTCCCTGTTATGACCTTCCATTTCTATGGGAGAAAGGGGCATTGCATCTTCTGCCTGCTTCCTGCTAGATGGGGTCATAGTGGTGGCGGGTTTACTATGGAAGGCCTGCACTTGATAGTGCCACAGTTTTGGCGGCGGTGTGGCAGTAATAAGGTACACAACATATCATAGTCCTAAATGTAATAGGGATGGCTTTTTTTATTTTTTTAAGATGGTGGCATTTAGGATACAGCCAATACTGAAGAGGACCGGAGACTAATATGAATACTGAGACATAATTTTTTTTTACCCTCATTTCAATTTTGTAAAATACAAAACCAAATTTAATTTAAACAATTTTACCAATATTTGCATAAACTCACAGGGCAGAATAACCAAGCAGAATATTACTGGCTTTGTTGAAAACTCCAGCCTGGAGTGAGCTTTTTAATATCCAGTCCATGCAGGCTTCATCAAAGTCACAGTCTTAGATTAACTCTTCTCAAGGTTTGCAGGGTTTTTTCCAGGGTTTTTCCAGCCCTGCCAATGGAGGCAGCTTCCTCACCTTTCATGGAGGGCTCTGGAACCTGGTAATCAAGGTGACAGGCTCTTCTTGTTTCACTCTTTTAAATTTTACTCCCAGAAGAATTTTAATCAAAGCCTTGTAACAAAACATGTTTAATTTTTTTTTTTAAGATTTATTTATTTATTTATACAAGCACTAGGTACAGTCAGAAGCGCGGGAGGGTGAGAGAATTCACCAGAGCCAGAGCAGGGAGCAGAGCAGGCAGAAGGACCGAAGTACACTACTGAGGGGAGCAGCGGGTGGCAGGAGAGGTCTGCGCGCCACGTAGGACCCTTGCCCGGCAGCCAGGGATCGAACCGGCACTGCAGAGGCTACGGGCAGTTTCGCAACCCAGTACTCAACTGCTGCGCCACCAGGGAGGCCCAACATGTTTAATTTTTTAGTTTAAGGAGAAATAAATGAAATTTCTTATTGAGATTATGCAAAGACAGATATTGTCCTGAGAAGTACAAATACTGCCTACAAATTTTTGGGATGAGAAAAGAGAAAAGCAAATGTTCCAGTTTGCTCATAAAAAGATGCAAATTGCCACTGCTAATACATAGCCCAGTTTAAAGACAAGTTTTCAGAGATAAAACAAAATATTAAAGACCAATATTTTTAAAAAGTCATTAAATATTATACAAATCACCCTCAGTGTACTTTTTTTGTGTATTAAGTCTCAATCTTCTGTTAGTAATTTTTTTTTTAAGATTTATTTATTTATTTCTACAAGAAATTGGGTACAGGGGGGGGGGCCAGGATGGCAGTTGGGGTGAGAGTGATACCGTAACTGTCAGGCCTAGACTCCCAGCCCAGAACGGATCCCAGGCTGCAGGGCAGCGCTGAGTCCCAGCCACTAGACCCCCACGGGTTGGTGTCTCACGAAGCCGCCGCAGGAACTTCGCAGACGCTCAGGCAAGCAAGCAAGAAGAGGCAGGTGTTTAGAGACAGAAAAAGTTTATTGAGGAGGAAAAGAACAGAAATAAAGTGGGACTCCCAGGCCAGGAAACCAGGCCAGGGAGGGGCACGGAAGCCAACGTGGAGTCGTGTCTCAAGGAATATAGACCTTCTTTCCCTCATTATTCTAAAGCTCCACCAGTCTCTTTGTGATTGGTTAGTTCTTGGCTGTT
>NW_023602411.1:0-12781 GCF_014898055.3 Talpa occidentalis
CTTGGGTTTTTTTTCAAGATCATCATTGAAGTATTCAATCCTATTAAACTTTGTATGGCATATAGGAATCATGAGACACTTTTGGTTACTATTAATTTTAGATGTGCCTCAGAGTCTCAAAGCTCTGAGTATAGCTATTCTTCATTTTCTGTTAGGTTTTCCAAGACTTGAGCTGTCTTTGTCCTTTCTTTTGGCGGACTATATTCATACTCCACCTCGATATCATCTTCATTGTTGTAACAATCGTCAATGTCTTATGTATTTTTGTTGGATTTTCTCATTTCAATCTGATGTGTGATCATTTTGATATATTAAATGGTCATGCTTTTAATATCCCTGCTTTGAAAAGATATTTCAATAGATAGAATAAACATTAAAGGTAAGGTGGTAAATTTAGTGCTAAAATATCTAAGGTAGACAAGCAGCTATGGTTTGTGTAATTTATGCTTTATACAAATGTCATTGTCCACTAAGGTTGGCTTAGTTTTTATCTGATTAATTGTGGGAGGCCTATTCATAGTTAAATGATAGCATTTTACAGGAAGCAAAAGCTTTGTCCTGAAAGGATATCCTTAGCTACTAGTTCTGTGATTTAAGTTGTGTATTTTGTTAGTCCATCAATAATTACACTCTGAGAGAATTTCTATACTGTACCTCTTTAAAGAACAGATATTATTAGCCTTTAAACTCTGCGACATTTCTATTTATAATATTTGAATTAGACCGTTGTTATTTCATCCGAAGGAGAAAAAAACCTCTTAATTCTATTTTACTCATGTGTTTTCTGCCCTAATTTACTGAGTAGATTTTTGATGTTGGGGGAAAAAACAGCAGTTGCTTAACAAACCATTTGTCTTAATGATTCTCCCATAGGGAAAGCAGGAAAATACTGTTTATGAAGGACAAAATTAATCATTTTTGATTTGAAAAACAGGACTTGTTTTATAGTACTTTTTTTAATTGTGTGAAATCAAGCTAATGTGTTAATTTTTAATTGTCTTTCATGATAAAATTAAACATTTATTAACATGTATTTCTCTGCTAAAGCTAGCCCTTTGTAAGAGAATAAAAATTAGTGAACTTCAACTTCACTGTTCTGTTTGTTACTTTGTGTTCATAGTAGGGAGGATCATGGTAAAAGGTGAAAAAAAGGCCCACCAACAAATAGGGTTGGATTGGTTATAAAAGTAGAATTAGGAAAGTAGGTGCTGGAAGCAGACGCCTTGAATTCAAAACTCGTTTCTCCCACATTCTAACTGGAGTAATATTGGATAAGATACTTAATATTTCAGTTTCTTCATCTATCCCTTTGTTTACTGTGGCATTTGAGTAATATGTAAAACGTGTTTGAGAAAATACTTGCCAATTGCTAGACATGGTAGTTTATGTGATCATTTTAATGACTACCAATAATATTCATTTATAACAATAGACATTTTTAGTCTAGGGATGTAGTCAATTCTGTGTCATCTTGTAACAGGGTGGTCCCCAGGAAAGGGGAGGTTCCAGATGTTGCAGAGAATATGTTAACACCTTCAGTATCTTCACTACATATTCAGTGACTTCCTTATAGAGTGTGATTTGGCTAGCACTTAGTACAGCAATATTATTTTTCAGAAAAAGAAAGTGGAGGTCAGAAATGTATCTCTAAAGGTTATAAAGCTAGTAATTAGGAGTTACTCTTGGCTGTAACTCTTCTGATGGCTTGTTTGGTGCTATTTGTACACCACTGCTTAAGTTTGTCTACATATTTTTCATTTTGTATAATGAATTCCTTCAGGCTAGCACCAGGTAGAAATAAATGAAATGTTATTATAGTTATCACTTGTTTTTCTCAGGAAAAGAGTGAACTTGAAATGTGACTTATGAAATTATCTTTTATGAATTTGTATTTATGAATTATCTTTCTGTTAATATATGTTTTGAAACTGTGTGTATATGCACCTAATGGGATAAAAGTTGCACTTGAAAATGGAGGGGGATAAAGTTAATGACATGAGAGAGATCAGACTTAAAGATTGGTTTTATCTTTGTGAGTAGGGTTAAAAAAGAAATCAAAGATGGGCCTCCCCGGTGGCGCAGCAGTTGAGCGCTGGGTTGCGAAGCTCCCCGCGGCCTCTGCGGCGCCGGTTCAATCCCTGGCTGCTCCCCGGCCACTGGAGGAGGGTCCCACACGGTGCGCAGACCTCTCCTGCCACCCGCTGCTCCCCTCAGCAGTGTACTTCGGTCCTTCTGCCTGCTCTGCTCCCCGCTCTGGCTCTGGTGAATTCTCTCACCCTCCCGTGCTTCTGACTGTACCCAGTGCATGTATAAACAAACAAATAAATAAAATACGTGCCTCTTTAAAAAAAAAAAAATTATAAAAAAAAAAAAAAGAAATCAAAGATAGGAATGTAGTTTTTCAAGACTGTCCACTTTTAAAGTAAATGTCTAACAACTGTGGAATGTAAAATTCTCCATCTTTGGTAAACAGATTGCTTAAAGTTTCTAGGTTCATTCAGGTTTACAGCCTTAGCTGAATATTTTGATTCTTCCCTTTCAACTCTTAATTCAGGTTTTCAGAAATAGAGTTTCTGTGCTTATGTTCTGAATTTTGTAGGATGAGAATACTGGGTTTCTTTCTTTTTAATTTTTTAAAGATTTATTTATTATTTATTTATTTATTTGTGCATACAAGAACTGGGGTGCAGGCCAGAGGTGTGGGGGGTGAGAGGATTCACCAGAGACAGAGTGTTGAACAGAACAGGCATATTGACTGAAATAACCTGCTGACGGGAGCAGTGGGCTAGGAAGGAAAAGTCTGCTGCACCATGTGGGTAGCTCCCTGTCCTGGGATCTGGAATTGAACTCCTGCTGCAGCAGCTGCAGACAGCCCCATAGATTGTGTCTTAACCCGTTGTGCCACCATTGGTTTTAAGTGAAAAATGCCACTAGCACTATTGATTATGGAAATAAAGATTGATAATTCCTCACATGTTCCTATTGTTACCTGCCATTCCTACCTACCAGCTCACTATCTAAACCCCATTGTTTTCAAACTCCATGTTCACTGCTTTGGAACTGTATATTTGCTTCAGTCAAGCAAGTCTGGTTGTCCTCACTTGTACGTGTGACTTACATGGTTTGCTCCTGTGCCTGTCACAAGCCACTTCCATTTTCATTCTTTTTTTTTTTAAATAATTATTTTTATTTTTTTATGCATACAAGAACCGGGGTTTGGGCCTGAGGTGTGATGAGGTGAGAGGATTCACCAGAGACAGAGTCGGGAGTAGAACAGAAGGATCTACTGAAATACACTGCTGAGCAGTGCAGAGGGCAAGACCAGAGAGCTCTGCTGAGCCATGTGGGTTAGCAGACTGGCTGAGGATGGAACTCATGCTGCAGTGGCTGGCTATAGCTTGATAGCTCTGAGATTTAACCCCTGTGCCACCAGGGAGGCCCTCACCATTTTCCTAATATGTTTTTATTAATGTGCATTTTGCTTTCTAAATGTTCTGATATTACTTTTAAATGTTCTTTTTGGTATATTTATCCTGTTTTTACTTTCTTGAGGGTAGGAACTAAGTCATTTATTTGTTTTGTTCCCTCATAATCCCATCAGCTATTTTAAACTATTTCCTGACTAACTTCTGCAGTGAGGAAATGCTCAGGATATACAGTTTTATTTTAAATGAGCTTACATAATACAAAACTAGGTAAATGAAGGAGTTGGAGAGTTTTATAGCCTCTTTAAAGTTCCAGTGAATGTATTTATTCATTGTAAATATGGGGTATATCAATGTTGAACTCTTCTCTACTGTTTCCTATCATTATTTTTAACCCTGAAAATGGGAGCAGGTCTTAGAGACTTTAGGCAATAAAGACTGTACTTGTATCCTTGCTTTTTCCTGTCTTTCTTGGCAAAGGTAGTCCTGTTTGTTCACATGTTTAAGTAGTTCTGCATTTGGAAAAATGTTGATTTTCTAAATTTGGTACAATGTTTTATGCAAGTTTAGTTTTTTCACCCCTGAAATCAGGGTGAACATTTTAAGATCAGAATGGGAAATACTTCTTAGCTATAATTAGATTTTTTTGTTCAAGGAAAGGCTGATGAACAAATACTATCTTGATAATTCAAATCGTTAATCCATGAATGTGTATTAGTCTCACTGACTGAGAGTCTGTTGTCACTCAGTAGGTCAAATCTAATCCATGTATATATAGTCTTAACTGCTCATTTGCACATTGGCTTAACTATGTGTATTTATGTATTAAATGTTTTTATACATCTAAGCTTAAGTACTTATTCAAGTTTTATCCATTATCTTTACTTTCCAATGAGAAGAAGTGGTAACATGTAATGAATACATGTACATTTGCATGAGTATCATGGGGACTGTGCAGACTGTAGCAAGGATGATCAAAATATCCCAGGGCAAAGCTGCAACTCCATTTATAATTGTTCCAACTCCTAATGTGGATAAAGATAAAGTCAACAGATAAAATTGACATTTTCCTAAGGCATGACTATATTGATTCCCTAAAAGATTTTGTTTCTTGTTCAAGATCTAAATATTCTAGTCTTTTCCTTATTGTTTTAACTTACTGTATATTATACTGATTAATTTTGAATATAAAATTACTGATGATGTGGTACAAAAATTAAAACTTTTCTTAACATTTCTAATTCTCATTTTATTATAGTTGCTCCAATATCACCAAGAAATGGTAGCAGTAAATAGAAGAGTGATTTTATAAAAGGGAAATATAGAATGCTGTTGTCATTGATAGCAAATAAATTAAAGATTTATGAAAATTGACAGGCTGAATAGTTTTAGATGAAAACCAGGCAACTTTGATGAAGGACAGATAAGTAGATTAGGAAGATAGGGTGTATACAAATATAATGGAATACTATTCAGTTATAAAGATAGATGGGCTCTTGTCATTTGCCACAACATGGATGGAACTGGAGAGGACAATGTAATAAGTCAGAAGGAGAGAGACAAATACCAGATGGTGTCACTTGCATGAGAAACAACACAAAGGTTCAGACAAAACCAAACAAATAACGAACTCTATAAATCTGACTGAAGAATTGAGGCAACCAAAGTGGGGGTGGGGGGAGACCAATTGAAGTAGACTAGACTGTGTTGAAGAACTGTGGGTACCTAGGTGGTAGGTGAAGTGTGGTTGCTTGCACCCGAGGTATTCTGCATTGTTATAAGCCAATATTTCCTCAATACAAATAAACAAAGTAAAACAACCACACACACACAAACCAGGCAACTTTGTCATTCGAATTTAAGATGACCTACAGATCTTTGCCCTTCTAGTGTTCCAATGCAAACCACACCCCTTTCCTTTATGAACCTTTGTACCTTTGTTTCTGCATTTTCCTTTATACCTTTTTTTGTAATTTCCAGCCTTCTCCCCATCTTCTTTATCTTTCCTGTACTGTTTTCTACATCAGTGTGTACAAATAGGAGAAGTATAAACTCTATTCCATGAGAAAACTTAAAATCTTTTAAAATTTATCCCCATGGTATACTATTCATGATTATGTTGAAATTGTAAAACGATTCTGCTTCCTTTTTTTTTTTTAAAGATTATTTATGCATAGAAGAACTGGGGTATAGGCCATTGCTGTGGGGGTGGAGTAAGAGGACTCACCAGAGACAGAATGGGGAGCAGAACAGGCAGATCTATTGAAATACACTGCTGAGGGGAACAGTAGGCAAGACAGGAGGGGTCTGCTGAGCCATGTGGGCTGGCTCCCTGGCTGGGAATTGAACTCATGCAGGCAGTGGCTGGTGATAGCTTGATAGCACTGAGACTTAACCCCTGTGCCACCCAGGAGGCCCTGATTCTGCTTTCTAAACAATTGAAAGCAAGAAGCAAAATCTTATTTGCTGTAACTGCATATCTCTACCTAAATATACTTTACTGTAATTCCTTCCAACAAATAATCCATGAAGATATGAATTCCTGTCAAAATACCCTTCTCATAATGATTGTAATAGTCATAATAATTCATAAATGGTGAGTTGAAGCCTTGTTTCTTAATAATACTTCAAATAACTTTTAACAAGTGCATTACGTATTTTTAGTCTTTTCTTGTTTTATTTATTAACCAGTCATTCATCCAAACAGTCCTTCAGTGTCTGCCATATGTTATATTCTGCATAGACTAGCCCTAAAACAGAATAAAATGGGTTTCCTGCCATGGAGGAGTTCATAATAGAGTAAGTGAAACAGTTATATAGATGAATAAGTAAATTAGATTATAGTGTGGAAAACATCATAGTCAAGGTGTGAAAAACTATTTGGAATAATCATGCCTGAGATAGTTCAGAAAATTTAAAATTTTAAGTAATAAATTTGTTTCTGAAGAATGAATACAGGCAGTCCAGCTAGAAGAGATAGTAAATGGAGAAGAAAAGGGATGTTTTTGCATCATGGCGCATAGGTATTAAAACAACCACCAGCTTTATTTTGGTTTTTTTTTTTTTTTTTTTTTTTTTTTTTAATATTAAATTTTATTTTTATATTCCCCATACAATTGCAAACGCCCCATTCTGACCCCAATCCTTCCCCTCCTGCCCCCACCCCCAAAAAAGTGTCTCTGGTTCATAGTTTTTTGTTGATTTTGATTTTCACTTTCTTATATTCATTTTCCTGGTCCCTTATTTAAGTTTTCTAGATTCCTGCTATGAGTGAGACCATCCGGTATTTTTCTTTTTCTTTTTGGCTTATTTCGCTGAGCATGATCCCTTCCAGTGCCATCCATGTTGCTGCAAATTGCATGTGTTTATCTTTTTTGAATGCTGAGTAATATTCCATGGTATATATGTACCACATCTTCTTGATCTAGTCATCTATTTTGGGGCATTTGGGTTGTTTCCAAAGCTTAGCTATTGTAAACAGTGCTGCTATAAACATAGGAGTGCAGGTGCTCTTTGGAATTGATGTTTCTGTGTCCTTTGGGTAAATACCTAGGAGTGGAATTGCTGGATCATATGGAAGCTCTATGTTTAGTAGGTCCAGAAATCTCCACACAGCTCTCCATAGTGGTTGGACCAGTTTGCACTCCCACCAACAGTGCACAAGAGTTCCTTTTTCTCCACATCCTCGCCAACATTTGTTGTTGCTAGTTTTTTTAATATGTGCCATTCTCACTGGTGTGAGATGGTATCTCATGGTAGTTTTGATTTGCATTTCCCTGATTACAAGTGATGTTGAACATTTTTTCATATGTCTGTTGGCCATTTGCATTTCCTCCTCAGAGAAGTTTCTTTTAGCTCTTCTGCCCATTTTTGACTGGATTATTTTCTTTGTTGTTGCTGAGTCTCATCAGCTCTTTGCAGATTTTTGTGATCAGTCCTTTATCATTAGTGTTGGGTGCAAAAATGTTCTCCCAGTTGGTGGGGTTTCTCTTTGTTTTTGTTATTGTCTCTTTTGCTGTGCAGAAGCTCTTTAATTTGATGTAGTCCCAGCTGTTTATCTTTCTCTTCACTATCACTGCTTTGGGTGATGTGTCTGTAAAGATGTCTTTGATGTGCAAATCCCGTAGTGTTTCGCCTATATTTCCTTCTATGTATTTTATGGTTTCAGGTCTTATGTCTAGTTCTTTAATCCATTTTGAGTTGATTTTTGTGTATGGTGTGAGGTAGTGGTCAAGCTTCATTCTTTTGCATGTAGCGACCCAGTTTCCCAGCACCATTTATTGAACAAACTTTCTTTGCTCCAATGCATAGTCTTTGCTCCTTTGTCAAAGATTAGTTGACCATAAATCTGTGGGTTTATTTCTGGATTTTCTATTCGATTCCATTGGTCTGTATGTCTGTTCTTGTTCCAATACCATGCAGTTTTGATGATTATGGCTTTGTAGTAGAGTTTGAAGTCTGGGAGTGTGATGCCTCCATTTCCTTCTTTTTTTTTCAGTAGAGCTTTGGCTATTCGGGGTTTTTGGTGATTCCATATGAATTTCATCAATAATTGTTCTATTTCTTTGAAGAATGCCATTGAGATTTTGATTGGAATAGCATTGAATCTGTATATTGCTTTTGGTAGGATGGCCATTTTAATAATGTTTATTCTTCCAATCCATGAGCAGGGGATGTCTTTCCATTTCTTTGTGTCTTCTTCTATTTCTTTTAACAGTGTTTTATAGTTTTCTTTGTATAGGTCCTTTACCTCTTTTGTTAGATTTATTCCCAAATATTTGATTTTTTTTGTTTCGATAATAAAAGGGGTGGTTTTTTTGATTTCTTCTTCTTCAGATTTATTGTTTGTGTATAGGAAGGCTACTGACTTTTGCGTGTTGATTTGTATCCTGCCACTTTACTGAATTGATTGATGAGTTGAATTAGTTTTTCTGTGGAGATTTTGGGGTTCTCTATGTATATTATCATATCATCTGCAAATAGTGATAGTTTGACTTCTTCTTTTCCTATTTGGATTCCTTGGATGTCTTTCTCTTGTCTTATTGCTCTGGCTAGGACTTCCAGTATTATATTGAAAAGCAGTGGTGAGATTGGACATCCTTGTCTTGTTCCAGATCTTAATGGAATTGCTTTCAGCTTTTCACCATTGAGAATGATACTGGCTGTTGGCTTGTCATAGATGGCCTTTATGATGTTGAGGTATGTTCCTTGTATCCCAAGAATTTCAAGGGCTTTTATCATGAATGGGTGTTGCACTTTGTCGAAAGCTTTCTCAGCATCTATTGATATTATCATATGGTTTTTATATTTCTTTTTGTTGATGTGTTGGATAACGTTGATTGATTTTCGGATGTTAAACCATCCTTGTGCCCCTGGAATGAATCCAACTTGGTCGTGGTGAATTATCTTATGGATACATTGTTGGATTCTGATAGCTAAAATTTTATTGAGGATTTTTGCATCAGTGTTCATTAGGGAGATTGGCCTATAGTTTTCCTTTTTTGTGTTGTCCTTATTCGGTTTTGGTATTAGTGTAATATTGGCTTCATAGAACGTGTTTGGTATTGTCCCTTCCTTCTCAATTTTTTGGAAGAGTTTGTGAAGGATAGGCACTAATTCGTCTCTGAATGTTTGGTAGAATTCATTTGTAAATCCATCAGGTCCTGGGCTTTTGTTTTTGGGAGGTTTTTAATTACCATTTCAATTTCGCTGCTTGTAATTGGTCTGTTTAGGTGTTCTATTTCTTCTTTATCTAGCTTTGGGTGATTGTAGAGTTGTAGGAATTTGTCCATCTCCTCTAGATTGTTGAACTTGTTTCCATATAACAGTTCACAGTAGTTACTGATTATTCTTTTGATTTCTGCTGTGTCCGTTGTGATTTCTCCTCTTTCATTTATGATTCTGTGTATTTGTGCTTTCTCCCTTTTTTCCTTTGTGAGCCTGGCTAGGGGTTTGTCTATTTTATTTATTTTTTCAAAGAACCAGCTCTTGGTTTCATTGATCTTTTGGATTGTTTTTTTAGTTTCAATTTCATTATTTCTGCTTTGGTTTTTATTATTTCTTTTCTTCTACTGGTTCTGGGGTTTTTTTGTTGTTCTTTTCTAGATCTTTGAGCTTCGAGATTAGGTTGTTCTTTGAGTTCTTTCTTGTTTTTTGATGTGAGCTTCTATTGCTATATATTTTCCTCTTATTACTGCTTTTGCTGCATCCCATACATTTAGGATATTGGTGTCCTCCTTGTCATTCAATTCAAAGAATTTTTTAATTTCTTCTTTGATCTCCTCGGTTAGTCCAGTGGTCTTCCAGTAGTGTGGCTTTTAATCTCCATGAGGTAGGATAGTTCCTTGCCTTCTTTTTATGATTTATTTCTAGTTTGATGCCTTCGTGGTCAGAAAAGATGGTTGGTATGATTTCAATCTTGGTGTATCTGTTGATGTTTGTCTTGTGCCCAGTATGTGATCGATCCTGGAGAATGATCCGTGTGCGCTTGAGAAAAATGTGTACTCCGTTTTTTGTGGGTTTAGTGTTCTATAGATGTCTGTTAAGCCCAAATGCTCTAGGTCCTTATTTAGAGCTTTAGTTTCTTTACTTATTTTTTTGTCTTGTTGATCTATCCATTGTTGATAGTGGTGTGTTGAAGTCTCCCACTACATATGTGTTTTCTCTGATGTCTGTTTTCAGAGAGGACAACAGTTGTCTGATATATTTTGGTGCTCTTTCGTTTGGTGAGTATATGTTAATGAGTGTTATTTCTTCTTGAAGTATTGTCCCCTTAATCATAATGTAGTGACCATTGGGGTCTCTTTTTATTTTTGAGTTTGAAGTCTGTTTTATCTGATATAAGTATAGCTGTTCCTGCTTTCTTTTTTGGCCATTTGCTTGTAGGATTGTTTTCCATCCTTTGACTTTGAGCCTATTTTTATCTTTTGTAGCTAAATGCGTTCCTGGAGACAGCAAAAGGTTGGGTTTTGTTTCTTTATCCAGGCTGCAACTCTGTGTCTTTTTATTGAAGAGTTTAGTCCATTTACATTTAGAGTTAATATTGATATGTTAGCATCTGTATTTGCCATTATGTTTGTCTTTCCTTTGATTTTATTTATTTATTCTTTTAATAACTTTTTTTTTTTTTTTGGTCTTCTTTTGTTGTTTTTCGTCCCTCTGAGGTTTGGCTTTAGGATTCCTTGTAGTATTTTTTGGAGTGGGGTTTAGTCGCAATGAAATTCCGGAGTTTCTCTTTGTCTGGGAAGGTCCATATTCTTCTTCATGGAGGAAAGAGAGCTTTGCGGGATAGAGTATTCTTGGTTGGCCTCTGTTTTCTTGGAGTCTGTTGACTATGTCCCTCCACTCTCTCCTTGCCCGTAGTGTTTCTTCAGAGAAGTCTGATGTCAGCCTGATTGGTTTTCCTTTGAATGTTATCTGTTTCTTCCCTCTTGTCAGCTTCATTATTTTTTCCTTGTCCTGGATTCTTGGGAGCTTTACTATTATGTGTCTTGCTTGTTTTTCCTTTTGTTGTAGAAGTTTGGTGTTCTTCTTGCTTCTTGTATATCAATTTTCAGCTCCTTCTTCTCATTTGGGAAGTTCTCTTCAATTATATCCATGAATATTTTCTCTGTTCCTACATCTCTCTCCTCTCCTTCTGGAATTCCTATAACTCTTATATTTCCTTTCCTCATGGAGTCAGATAGTTCCCGAAGTCTTTCTTCATTCTTTTTCCTTCGTACTTCTCTTTCCTTTTCTGTTTTGGTTCTTTTTATTTCTGTGTCTTCAAGATTACTTATTCGTTCTTCCATTTCATCTATTCTGCTTTCATTGCTTTTCCCAGAGTTCTTTAGTTCCTCCATTAATCTTTGATCTCCTGCATTTCTCTTACTTCCCTCTTTAGGGACTCAATTTCCTTCTTCTGATCTATCACTTTTTTAATCATGGCAATTTTAAATTCTCTTTCTGGAAGGCTCAGAAGTTCTTCCAAGTTGCTGTCGTTGCAATCTGGGGAGTGGTTTTCTTTTTGTGGTGTGCTTCTTTCCTGAGGAGTTTTTAGGTTGCGTTGGTTCTTCTACTCCCTACTGTCTGTTTCTAATTTGTCGTATGCGTTGGGACACTGTGTTGCTCGGACTGACTGACATCTTGGGTGAACTTCTCCGCTCCCCTCTGGCTCTTCCAGGAGCCATCTCTGTCTTCTGGGGGAGCTTTCTGCTGGTTTTAGGCAGTTTTTACTGAAGAAATGTCCCTGTCTCAAATGGCGAAGCGGGATGCAGTCCCTGCCGGCCTCCGGTTTCAGGCACACTCTTCTGCGCAACCGGTCTGCCCCGGACGTGGGTGCCTGCTCCCTCTGTGGGCTCAGACTGCTGGTCGGAAGGGGCCTGCATGGAATAACTTCCCGGCTGGCCACTGGGTCCTCCAGAAACCTTCTGCCCTTTTCCAGCAGTCTTAAGAAATGTCCTGTTTTATAGGGTGTTAGTGACTTTTTTTCCTGGTCGCTAGGTGGCGCCAGAGATCTCTCCTATTGTCCTTGGGGGGCTGTTTTCGCCTCCCCCACCCCGTGGGACAGAGAACAGAGCAGGAATGGTAGGGTACACCTCAACAGCTTTGGGGTGCTGTGTCTGCCTTGTGCCCCACCGTCGTGGAGAACCCACGCCCCCGAATTTCGTGCCCGGGTCTCAGTTCAAAGCCCTCAGTTCCAGGACGCGGCTGTAGCCCAGTTCAGTGGCGCGGAAAGGGCGCCTTTTGCACAGCTCCTGTGCCTGGGCGCCTGGTTCCTGCTCACTCAGGGAGGACCTTCACCTCAGTGAGGACCTCCGTGCTTCTCCCTGCAGCCTAGGTCGCAGGCGCGGGGACCTGGGCAGCCGCAATCCAGGTCTGCACTTGCTTTTCAAGCTCCCCGAGCGCGCCGCGTTTCCGCGCCAGCTTACCAGCAGCCCGGGCTGTGTGCGGGTCTCCGGAGTCTTTGTTCTTCTCTACTGGTGCCAGGAGCCGTTCGCTCACACCGCTGTGCGGGATTCCTGCAGGGTTCGCCTCAGCTCCCGTTCACGGGTTGTGCTGCAATAGTTCCTTTCAAACTCATGTCCCGCTTGCTGCGTAGTTTGTTCTTGTGGGCCGTTTTGGTTTGTTGTTTCCTCCTCTCTGCTGGTCGGAGAGTGCCGCCTCTGTGGGCGGGGGAGGGGAGCAGGGTTCTGCGCTTCCCTCCCTTCTATCCTCTTTTATGGCCACTTTCTTCTTCGGGCAGTCGCTGGCGTCACCCGTTATATCTTCCGTGTCCCAGTTCTCACTGGACCTGCCGCTTTTCCTCCCTATTAACTTTTTTAATGGGAGATCTTACTCGCAGTGTCTCCTCACGCCATGTTGCTCCGCCCCCTCCA
>NW_023602412.1:0-12765 GCF_014898055.3 Talpa occidentalis
GATGTGCTGATGAGTATATAGCCAAGAACCACACAGTGACTCCTGGTGGTAAACCTAAAAAACTAAAACTGGAGTCATGGGGGAAGGTTATGCAGGCGCATGAGACAGAGACGAGGTTCTCTTTAAAAAAATATTAACCACAATCACTAGTCCTAGGAGAATCTAAAGTCCCAGTCATTTCACACACAGACTTCACCTTTCCTGGGTTATTATTTTCAGCAATCCATTGTTTGGCTGGATTTCCTTGGCAAGTTGTTTATATGTTTTTTCTTCATTTATGTGTATGTTTTGATGTTACATTGATAGGAGAACGGGATAGGTATAATATGTGGATTACTCATTGTTTTCCTCAGCTAGTACAGACATTATTCTTTTGTTCTCGGCTCTTGAGGTGGCTGTGGCCAAGTCCCTGTGAGGCTGATAGTCCCCAGTGTAAGCAACATTCTTTTTCTTTATACTGAAAAACAAAGAACTTCGCCTAGATGAAATGGGCAGAGTCCTAGAAATGTATTTTTTTAATACACTCATCTGCTTATCTGAGTTGTCCCACCTTTTGGCTAGTAGGAAAAATGCTGCTATGAATATTGGTGTAGAAATAAGCATCGCTGCTTTCAATTCTTTTGGAAATAAATTTAGAAGTGGAAGTGCTGGCTTACATGATAAAAACAAAAGCAGTTAACTGGAGTTTCTAGTTTCTGCTTTGCACCTCTGTCCCCCAGGAGCCAGGTGCAGAAGGAAGGTGGCATCAGGAATGCTGCTATCTATTATGACAGGTGGGAAAAGTGTATGGGGAATTGCACACACTTGGGAAAACTGGTTTTTGTGGGTCTGCTACTCCTAGGCAGCCTATTCGGCCACCATTTTGTCACTTAAACAAGGTCAAAGTGGTCCGGCCAGTTAGGAACAAAAGCCCAAACCCTTAAGCCCTTCAGATCAAACAAGAGCACAAAGTTGGATCACACTGGGAAGGCTGTGCATCATAAGGTATGTCCAGAACGCCCGGAGGGCTGAGGACCGATACATAACATGTGCATCAGGAGGTATGTCCAGAAAGCCCAGGGGTCTGAGGACTGATGCATAGCATATTCCTGATTTATACATCACGAGGTATGACCAGGAATGCCCAGGGGGGCCGAGGACCAATGTATGACAAGGGACCCCAGAAGCTGATCAGTGGAGCGCCTTGTTGATAAGATTAGAACCATGGCTGGGGATTAGGGTGTAGCATCAAGTAGATTAGAAGTGCCTGGAGGCCAGACTCACAATCACTAATCTTCTACACCCGTCCCCCTTTCCTTAATTTCCCTAATCTCCTTAAAACCAATTATGTGTGTCAATAAAAGGGCCAGGATCTTGCTCTTCAGCAGCATCCTGCATTATGTAGCCTGCTTCATGACTCCCGTTTGTCAGTGTGGTGTTGCCCAACGCAACAGGTTTAAATCTTCCAGCAAACACATATGGTTTGTATTTCAAAAACCGAACAAGTCTTAGGGAATACTTTTTTTTTAATTTCTCTAGTATTTGCTAATTTGAAAGGTGAAAACAATATTTAAAGATTTTTGTATTTTATTCTGTCATTTAGTCATTGTTTTTGTCCCAGGGAGAATTCATACATATTTTTCACTTCCCTGCACTAAACGCCAGCTCAGTACAAAGAAGAGGGCACAGCTTTGGTTTAAATCCTCTGGACTGTGCTTTAATCCTAGCTTTTCCTTAGTAGGTATAATATAGTGGGTCCTTCAACTGTCAGTTTGTATCATCTCTGCCATCAGACCGCACCCTGGAAATAAGGTGCTTTGTGGAGACTGAGACAACCTGCGCAACAGAGGTCGGAGAGCACCTGGCTATGGTAGGCCCCCTCCACGGCCCTCCCAGTGTCTGTGGTCTGCCCAACTTCAGACAGTCGTTATAAAAATAAAATATGAAATATGCATGTGAAGTATACATGGCGTCCTTTAGTCACTCAAAAACTCATTTAAAAAGTGCCATTATTTATAGTAAGTTACTTGCAAAGTGGGGAAATAAGTCATTATTCTATATGTCCAATTTTGAACTAAAACTAGGGTTGTAATTTTCAGTTTGGCACAGGAAGCACAGGTGTAAAGTCTGATTTGCACAATCAACCACTTGTTTGATGTCTGCATGACCTGCATGTGGGTCGCCAAGAAAACATATTCTCTTGCTCACTCCCACTCCTCCCTTCTCCTGCTCCCTCGGAGACATCATCCCACAGTTAAAGATTAATTGAGGGATTTATCTTGTTTAGAGTTTATAGTAACATAAATCAATTTGAATTTTGCACCAGGTACAAGGGAGCCTCAAGGAGCTGTACATAATGGGAGACTTATAGGTGGAAGGGAGCAGGAAAATGGAAGTTCTGTAAGACAGGAAAACCAGGTTGGTTATTACAGGTTTCCTTTTCCTGGGGCTGGCAGGGTGGATTAGGCAGGTGCACTAACTAGTGCTGAGTGCACTGATTGACTTAATACTCCATTTTTTGGGAAAGCAAAGTTTATTAAGTTTCAGTTTTGTGGTGTGGGGGTTAACACACACTGTTCCCTTTGTTTTCTTTTTAACACCAGGAACACTAGTCTATAACTCCCCCACTCCCTCTACCTACTTTCAGTAGCAATGTCCCTTTCTTCACTTCCCAATATAGCAGAGGCAGGAGGGCAGTACCTGGACCACTTAGCAAATTCTCCTAACCTAACTCACATTCCTAAAAATCTTTATTCCAAGTCAGGAAGTCATTGTTGTGCTTAGTTACCTTCCAAGCCACTCAGTTGCTCACTGCCCTTTTTCCGTAATTCCAGGCTCAGAAGAAGTTTAGTTTAGGTATTCCTTGGAATTTGAACAAGTCTGAGTAGAGGTTCTTAAGTCTGTCTGTAGGGTCAGTGAATTCATCAGGTTTTTTCTGCTACTAGCCTGTGTGGCTGTTACCGGTCGCCTTGATGGTGTTCATGCAGGTGGCACTTAGGTGGGGGCATGTGTGCCTGATTAGGGACACTTGGGTGTGTGCACATGTGCCAGTGTGCCTAGGAGAGAAATGTGGTCTCACTTCTTCTCAGCCTGAGGTCGAGTTACAAGAGTAAGCTTCCCAAGAGCTTCTCAGTGCTGGTAGTAGCTACACTGGGTTTTCTGATCAGCATCAGGTGTCAATTATTTGACCTAGTGAAAGTCCCAACACTTTAAAGGGCGTTGACCTCCTCTCAATGAAAAGTTCAGTGGGGCACATTCTAAAATAAAAGCTGAAATTATGAGGAAAAAATCAGTATCTACAATGTTGAGCAATTTATAACAATATTGGCGTAGACTCAGAAATAAATGAATGTCAGAGATAAAATAAACAGACTATTCTTTATACCCAATAACAGTAACCTAAAATTTTGATTAGATCCAGAGGTAAGAAGAAAACAGTTTCTAAAAGACATTTTATGAAAATTTGGATATAAAATTTTTCTTAGAATAGATACTGAATTATTTTTATTTTTCATAGATTTATTAACATGAAAAGTTACTTCCAAATCATTCAGAAAAATAACAGGAAATAAGAGAAAGGTAAAGTTTATATAGAAGGTTTATGTAGAAAGGTAAAGGAAATAAGAGAAAGGTGAAGTTTATGTAGAAGAGTTGTAGTAAGTGGATCAAGGTGAAGAAAATGCTTGTTGAATTATCCTTGAACCCTTTTGGTAATGTGAATCCTCCTAAAACTGGCCCTTCTAGTGCTGTAGCTATTAGCTTGGCCACTATGTGGCAATAGACTCACTTTTGAATTTCTGAACACACTGCAGGGAAAAGAACAAGAAACGTTACTCTCCCAGAGGCTGGCTCTAGGATGAGAAATGTGTTAAAAAAAAATTGTGAGAAGGCAAGAATCACAGAGAAATTAAAACTACTCAACTGCAGTTTGAATTTTCTCTGAATTTTCTCGGGTGGAAAGCGGGGATGATTCTGAAGAAACCATTAGTTGGAGAAATCTAGTTTCATTACTTGTTCCACCATGTTCAACTCTGTGACCTTACCTGAGAGAGCAGCGAGTAGGTCTCACATATAAATGTAGAAATGAAACTCAGGAGTCTGACTTCCTTGCCAGTTTTAAACAATGACTCCTCTTTTTGACTTGACCTGAATATGGTAACTAATACTATTTTCCTGAGGTTTGGTTGTCAGAGACAGTGACACTAGAGGAAAATGACTGACAAACTCAAGTGTCACTGTGTGGCTGTGAAGAGAGTCCCGTGGAAAGGGACATATAGTTCTTAAAATGTGAACGGATGTGATGACAGTTGACATAAGTAAGAGTCTGACACATGTTTGCAGCATATGGGTAGGTGTTTCTAAAATCATACCTAAATACACTGGATTCCTGTAATTTTGACCATAGAAATTGCTAGTTAGAGCCGAATACTCTTCTTCCTGTTCCCCTGTGTTGCCTGCCCTCCATAGATGAGCAAGGATGGGGGAGTAAAGTAAAAGAGGCAGTGGGCAGTAGAACGTTGGAAGAGAACCTGAAATGAAATGATATAAATTCCTCTGGCGCGACAGATCTAGGAGCCTATTGCTCTTTTATTATCTTTTGATTACTTCGAAAGTAACTATTTCCCTCTTTGTCATGCCCACTGTTATAAAACCATTTGCATTTTTTCCCTGCTAAAAATTAAAGTCCATTCACGAGGGAACATGTCTTTCCAAACTAATTGAATCTATTGATTAAAAATCCCTTGCCTATGCCCTACCTTTCTAATGTTTGTGGCTATTTTAGGATTGTTGAATCCTTTCAAAACCGCCTCTGTGGCAATCTAGTCCCAGCATCCCAACTACCAGAAGAAATCTCTCCATGTACAATGTGTGAAGTATAGTATGAGTAGAAATAATTTGAAAGGCTCCTCTGTAAATTAAGTGGAAGAATAAGCACCAGTTCTGGTCTCTTCCCCTTCATGTACTCCCACCCTGTGTACTGTGGCTGTGCATCACCCCATCCCACCAGGAGTCCATTTCTCTTACTCCTTGAGCCTGGACTGCATTTTCATTTGATGTGTCCAAATGAGGGGAGAGTAGTGTTCAGCTGTAAACCTGCACCCCCTTACTTCTGGACTTCTGTTCAGCTGCATGTGAATAACCTCCAATAACCTGATGAATAAGCATGTGGCCCTCTCTGCCAATCACACAGGAAACCACCTGGCCCCCATGCTGTGAACCATCTGCAGCAGCCTGGGTGTCAGGTGTTCCTGAAAGATGGGAAGGTGTCAGTGCTATTGTGGTAATGGGGGTGGGGGTGAGGATATGCAAACACTTGATCAAGGTGTGGACATCATCCTGCTGAGGGTCTCAGCAGCCCTTTATGTATACATTACAAGGTACATAAGCATATGTATTAGAGTAGTAAGATAACAATCATCACATCTTCCTCTAGAACCCCCAGGGGTTCATCTGCCCTTCAACAGAGGTCCTACCATTCTTTGAAGAAGGCACAGTTTAAACCACAGTGTTCTTAGAATAGTCATTTATTTTAAACAATTATTTTATTACTAGTAATAACTTATGTGACTGAAACTAACATTTCTATGTTTACTATGGTGAAGGATTAACTAGGGCTAGGGAAAATAAAGGGCAGGAAGTTACCTGGGGAAGAGAGACCAAGGGATTTTTTCTAACTAACTTATAAAGTTTAGACAAACCTATAACCATATGATTAAAGCAAAAAACAGAAGGCTTTTATACAGAAACCATCATCTAATAGTATATTGTTTTAATAAGATATTGATTCAATATTAAAGAACCAAGGGCTTGGAGGGCATCAATGCCAGACAAGCCATACTGACTCTTCCTGTGGCCCAAGCTCTCAATTAAGGGGGGAATTTTTTCTAATCTAATGGAAGAGTTTTTTCTACCTATTACTCCCATACATCTCATCAGCCTAGTTTCTGTATCTAACTTTTAGATCAAGGGAAAATTCCTTTTTCTGTAAGATGCTGATTGTTGTTTTAAGGAATTACAAATATTTCATCAGAGGCAGGGCCGGAGATGGTTATATTTTTTGGTTTTCAGAGTGGTTCATACGTGACATATCAGTAGTTGTAACATTGACTATTTCCAAGTGCATTATTTGTGCTGCCATGGTTATTAGCTCAACCAGTCACAAAATTGTTGCTGACTTATTCTTTTTTTTTTTAAATAATAAATTTTATTTTTATATTCCCCATACAATTGCAACCCCCCCATTCTGACCCCAATCCCTCCCCTCCCGCCCCCTACCCCCCAAAAAGTGTCTCTGGTTCATAGTTTTTTGTTGATTTTGATTTTCACTTTCTTATAGCTATTCATTTTCCTGGTCCCTTATTTAAGGTTTCTAGATTCCTGCTATGAGTGAGACCATCCGGTATTTTTCTTTTTCTTTCTGGCTTATTTTGCTGAGCATGATCCCTTCCAGCGCCATCCATGTTGCTGCAAATTGCATGTGTTTATCTTTTTTGAATGCTGAGTAATATTCCATGGTATATATGTACCACATCTTTTGATCCAGTCATCTATTTTTGGGCATTTGGGCTGTTTCCAAAGCTTAGCTATTGTAAATAGTGTTGCTATAAACATAGGGGTGCAGGTGTTCTTTGGAATTGATGTTTCTGTGTCCTTTGGGTAAATACCTAGGAGTGGAATTGCTGGATCATATGGAAGCTCTATGTTTAGTAGGTCCAGAAATCTCCACACAGCTCTCCATAGTGGTTGGACCAGTTTGCACTCCCACCAACAGTGCAGAAGAGTTCCTTTTTCTCCACACCCTCGCCAACATTTGTTGTTGCTAGTTTTTTTTTTTTTTTTTTTTTTAGAGGCATGTTTTTATTTATTTATTATATTTGTTTGTTTGTTTTTGTTTATACATGCACTGGGTACAGTCAGAAGCGCGGGAGGGTGAGAGAATTCACCAGAGCCAGAGCGGGGAGCAGAGCAGGCAGAAGGACTGAAGTACACTGCTGAGGGGAGCAGCGGGTGGCAGGAGAGGTCTGCGCACCATGCGGGATCCTCCTCCGGTGGCCGGGGAGCAGCCGGGGATCGAACCGGCGCCGCAGAGGCCGCGGGCAGCTTCGCAACCCAGCGCTCAACCGCTGCGCCACCGGGGAGGCCCGTTGCTAGTTTTTTTAATATGTGCCATTCTCACTGGTGTAAGATGGTATCTCATGGTAGTTTTGATTTGCATTTCCTGATTATAAGTGATGTTGAACATTTTTTCATATGCCTGTTGGCCATTTGCATTTCCTCTTCAGAGAAGTTTCTTTTTAGCTCTTCTGCCCATTTTTTGACTGGATTATTTTCTTTGTTGTTGTTGAGTCTCATCAGCTCTTTGCAGATTTTTGTGATCAGTCCTTTATCATTAGAGTTGTGTGCAAAAATGTTCTCCCAGTTGGTGGGGTTTCTCTTTGTTTTTGTTATTGTCTCTTTTGCTGTGCAGAAGCTCTTTAATTTGATGTAGTCCCAGCTGTTGATCTTTGCCTTCACTATCACTGCTTTGGGTGATGTGTCTGTAAAGATGTCTTTGATGTGCATATCACGTAGTGTTTTGCCTATATTTCCTTCTATGTATTTTATGGTTTCAGGTCTTATGTCTAGTTCTTTAATCCATTTTGAGTTGATTTTTGTGTATGGTGTGAGGTAGTGGTCAAGCTTCATTCTTTTGCATGTAGCGACCCAGTTTTCCCTGATGCTGACTTATTCTTGAATGCACACTCTAACAGCTACCATACCAATTGTCACTGAAAGGGAACTGTTAAGGAAAAAGGGAACTATTAATGAAAAGGAACTGTTTCTCTGCTAAAGAGCCATAGACATGGAAGTTTGCTTCCTTAATAAGCATATCTAAACAAGTCCAGCAGCCTCCTAGGCTGGTTGTTTTCCTGGGCCATTCTCAAAGGTCTGTATCCTTCCCCTTTTCCTGTGTCAACAATTTGTGTGCTAACTAACCAATGTTATCAATGAATCACACAGTGCCATTTGCCATCAAATTGGTTATTCAGTAATTGATCAAACAGCATTTGCAGTTTTATTTTTAAATGCGTATTTTAACAATGGTAGAAACTAGCCATAAACAAATGAGGAGAATCTAGCAGGAGTCAGCTAACAGATTCCTGACTTTTCAGGAATCTGCCCCATGCCTGGACCCTTATCAGGTGACATGAGTAGCATGGCTCCCAGCACCCCAACAAACTGAATCATCCAAGTCCAGTTGGTCCTTAGCTGATTAGTCAACTACTCCTAGAAGCACACAGAAGCCCCAGACAATACAAGTTGAACTAGGACTAGATGAGAGGAAACTTCCTGCTGTCTTGTGCAAAACTAAATGGCATGAACAAAACTAAAAACTGCTTTTTTAAGTTACTGAGTTTTGTAACAAAATACAAAATTCACTGAAATAGTGAGCACAGATGTTCCTGTTTCATAATTCTATTTTGGCATTATATAATTTCATTAATTCAATTTGAATAATTGGCCACTGATTTTTCATTCTGATTTTATGGACTAGACATTTTGGAGGTAATTTTGGTTTGTTTTAGCAATTCCTCTAGGTTATTTTTGTCTTTCTCTGATTGATAAACTGCAATGAACACAACTATATGCAAGAATATGGATAAGCCAGAAGTGTTCCACTATATGCTGCACTAGGGTTAAGGTGCATGAAAATGGCCTTAAAGACCTAGAAATATTTTAGCATGATAACAAAACAGAGACCACCAAACAGATAATATATTTAGTCCAAAGTATGTGACCAAGATTAAAATAAAGCAATGACTGCCCTCTGAAACAATTATGGGTATCTACACAGCAGAGCAGACTTTATTTGAATCTTACAATATAATTCAAGGTTTTCGCCAGATAAAGAAAACGTGGCATTCAATCAGAAAAACAGCAGGAACAAAGCCATTCTCAACCCAGACTGTGTTTCTTGAAGCCACCTGAATTTCCGACAGAGCTTAAACTCTGTCCTAGATATGTACAGGGTTTTTGCATGATTCTCCAGTCAAGACCCACAGTGAATGCCCACCTGGGCCAGCCATGTTTCTAGGGTCTTGAGAACCATTAGTGAAGAAACAGGCAAGGATATTTTGATTAAGTGCTTCTATTCCAGATCCAGCCCTTGGTTTGCAGAATCACTTTGCCTATGAGGTAAACATCAATTTAAATCATCCTGTATTCACTTCAGCACCAAATAATAAATTGAAATACTGCAGTAATAATTGGATATTGCTTTTCCTGTTTCAAACCTGACATTATTACTAATGAACAGAAATAATGAAACAAAAACTTGGAGAAGGTAACAAAAAACCTGGAGGGTAGGTTTCAGTCACATTTTGGAGTGATTCTCATTGAATGTCTTTACCTGGGAATTTTTTGCCATGTCACACTTGCCTATTTGCTAAAGATGAACACTGGAGTTTTCCCACAAAGCACAAAGGATATGTCTAAGGCTAATCATCTGGGCGGTGTTTTGATGTTAATTTTGAAATGGTCCTAATAGACTGTGCTGGGGTGGACAGTGGAAATGGCTTCATTTAACTGCGAGAACAGATTTCATTCAAGCTCTGTGATTGGGTCACCTTTTACATGTTGAAGAATCAGTTTATGTTGCTTTTATTATTATTTGAAAAATTCAAAGATCCTTTTTGAAAAAACTGTTGTTATCACTCAGCTGCCCTGGTGAGGTTCTTGCATCAGAAGCCCTAGAGGTGAGCAGGAGAGCTGGCTGGTACCATGTCACTCCAACGGCATTAGAAACCCCAAGTGACCATCTGGGTAAACCACTCAACAAATATTGAATTTGATGATAAAATTACTTACATCCTTGTTCAGGAAATGGTTATTGAGCCTCAACGATATACCAGAACCATGCATTGGGTAGCAATATTAGGAATGTCCTTGTTCTCGCAGTTCTGAGTCCCCTGAAGAGGACCTATACTAGGAGTAGCAATAATAACCTCCTAACAATAATGATATTAATAATAACAACAAAATAGGGCCTCCCCTGGTGGCGTAGAGGTTAAGCACTGGGCTGAGAAGCTGCCCACAGCCTCTGCAGCGCTGGTTCGTTCCCGACCACCGGCAAGGGTCCAAAATGGTGCAGCAGACCTCCTCTGCCGCCCGCTGCTCCCCTCAGCAGTGTATTTCGTCAGTCTGCCTGTTCTGTTCCCTCCTCTGGCTCTGGTGAATTCTCTCACCCTCTGGTGCTTCTGACTGTACTCAGTGCTTGTATAAATAAATAAATAAATCTTAAAAAAAAAAAAAACCACAAATAGGGAAATAAATAGCTCTCCAACTGTGTATATTTGAAAGAAATCAAGAAGGTGTTGTAAAGCAGAAAAATATATAACCCTCTTCTCATTGATGAGGTTGGTTTATTTGTTCTCCTTTTATTGATTGGAAAATCATCACAGAAGTGGCGCCCATTTGAACTACTTGGATGTAAAGTGAATTCTGTCCAGAATAAACAAGCAAGACTGAGTCTGCCAGGCCATGTGTGGTTAGTTGCTTCATGTCTTTCTGAACTTTGGTGGTTGTTCTGCCACAACCCAGTAGTTGGTGGTATGAAAAATCTATGAGACCCACAAGCTTTAGAAATCATTGAATACAGCTGCATTTTTCTGGACATGAGCTAAGACAGAGAGAGGATCCATGTATAGAGACCAGCATTAGAAACCATTTAATGGCGTGAATATTTTACCGCACAACAGCAGTGCCTCTTAAAATGATATGTATGATTTTCTATATGTCTGTTTCTCACTTACAGAATGAATAGGTTTTACATGAAATTTTGTGAAATTCACAACCATATTTAGAAATCTTTGTTCACTTTGTGCAGCTAAAGTCACCTCAGGTCATTTCAACATTAAATTACATTTTTTTTTTAAGATTTATTTATTTTATTTATTTAAGCACTGGGTACAGTCAGAAGCACGGGAGGGCGAGAGAACTCACCAGAGCCAGAGCGGGGAGCAGAGCAGGCAGAAGGACCGAAGCACACTGCTGACGGGAGCAGCGGGCGGCAGGAGAGATCTGCGTGCCATGCGGGACCCTCCTCTGCTGGCCGGGGAGCAGCCGGGGATCGAACCAGTGCTGCAGAGGCCGTGGGCAGCTTAGCAACCCAGCACTCAACCGCTGCGCCACCGGGGAGGCCCCTAAATTACATTTTAAGGGCTAAAATTAGACATGTGTGAAGGGGCAGGAACAGGAGGGGGATGCACACTCAGAGTCACACAGAACCAGCTTTCTTTCTTTTTTTTTTTTTTTAAAGATTTATTTATTTATTTATACAAGCACTAGGTACAGTCAGAAGTGTGGGAGGGTGAGAGAATTCACTAGAGCCAGAGCGGGGAACAGAACAGGCAGACTGACCAAATACACTGCTGAGGGGAGTAGCAGTCGCGGCAGGAGAGGTCTGCACGCCATGTGGACCCTCGCTGGCTATTGGCTGGGGATCGAACCGGCGCTGCGCAGCTTTGCAACCCAGCACTCAACCGCTGCGCCACCGGGGGAGGCCCCTGGCTTTATTTCTGATGTTTAAGTTCTTTTGGCAAATCCACTTATTATTCCCCTGACAATTCTCAGATCCTATTTTTGTCTGTGAGATGTAAGCACAGTTGTTTCCTTTGTCTTCACCATTAGTCTGCAATCTATGGAGCAAAACAAAGGCATCTTTTATATTTGGGATTTTCTCACATGATTCTCCTCATCTGGCCAGTGTTTCTACAGCTCTCTGGAAAGAGTGGGGCTGCTAAATGTCCCAGTAATTCACAAATATAATGGCACAACTATTTCATGTAAGGCTAATGTCAATCTCTGGATCTTCCAACTTCCTCTTTACTGAAGAAGAATCATTCTGGCAAGAAACTTCATAATGTATCTACAGAAGAGAAGCTGTGGAATTTGGGGACTGAGTCTCCCTAGTCTGTTATTAACTTGTCATGTGAAAAATTCTTAACTTCACACAGCCTGAGTTTTCTTCAATCTACAGGATAAAATCACTGGCTATCTGGGAGGCCTGGAGACGATGTGCTTGAAAGTGTGACTGTGATTAAGCAAAGCATGTGGTCAGTAATGTGGTGGGTTCATGCAAAATTGATTAAATCATTCATAGATACACAATGACATGTCATCCAAAACCTCATCCAAAGTCTGTGTAGCAATAGCCTTTTCACAGTGACATTATCTTGGTCATTTACACAAGGTATTATATTGGGACACCCAGTAGCAAACAGCAAATAACTCCTTTGCAGCCCTTGTATATTTGTTCCATAAATGTCTTTTATACAAGGTAGTGTATACTACACAATTTCTTACAATGTGGGTAGTTTGAGTGACTGGGCTCCACACTATGGCACTTAGTGTTTTTTTCCCTGTCATAATCATTTTCCAATGCTGGTTGTAACCACTAAGATAATTGAAAAAATACTTAAAATTTCTATGTCCCAATAGGCTCCAGTTAGGGATTTATTTTTTAAGTGTGTGTGTGTGTGTGTGTGTGTGTGTGTGAGTGTGAAGAAGAAGTGGGGAACATGCCAGAGGTGCGAGGTATGAAAGGATTCACCAGAGACAGAGCAGGGAGCAGAGCAGGTGGATCTACTGTGATGCACTGCTGAGGGGAGCAGCAAGCCAGAATGGAGAGGTCTGCTGTGCCATGTGGGTAGCTCCCTGGCCTGGGACCAAACTGAGGCCGTGGTGGTGATAAAGCAGAGACAACCCCTAGCCACCAGGGTGGACCCAGTTAGAGATTTTTAAAAT
>NW_023602413.1:0-12760 GCF_014898055.3 Talpa occidentalis
AGTAGAAACTTGACCGATAGCAATGAAAAGGTCACTGTAATTCAGACTACAAGTGATAAATTTTAGGGGTGAAGATCAACAGACACTGAAGGAAAATTGAAAAATAGAAATGAAGATTTATGGACATGGAGCTATTCAAAGAAGACCAACCGTGGCAGTCTCTTGAGAAATCAAATTGATGACCAGGAAATAAGATCAGATTAAGAAATATGAGGTTGGCAGGGCTTCCTGAGGCACAGGGGGACACTGAAATATATTTTAGCCGATTATAAGGGTCTCAGAATGGATAACTCTGAAAGCCTTTCACACTGCATCACAACGTGTCACATATTCCTTGGGCAACTCAATTACCAAACATCCCAGACAACATGAGTGGCTCTTGTTGAAGTGCAAAAAACTTTGAGAGTGACATGAAAAGCCAAACTGGCTTTCAGATTTCAGGAATGTATTTTGCGAACAGGCATAAATGCTATAGATAAGGACCTGCTGCCTGTGAAAAGTGATTAAGTAGATTAAAAAGAAAAAGGTTTAAGACTATTCTGAGCACAGATATGCATATTTATTTATAATTATTGAAGGTACTCTTTTTTAATATTTATGCATACAAGAACTGCGGTACAGGCCAGAGGTACAGGGGATGAGAGGATTCACCAGAGACAGAGTGGGGAACAGAACAGGAAGACTCACTGAAGTACATTGCTGAGGGGAACAACAGGCAAGACAGGAGAGGTCTGCTGCGCCATTTGGGTTGTTCCCTGGCCAGGGATTGATCTCGTGCTTCAGAGGCTCCGGATAGCTTCAAGTGCTGTGCTTAACCCTGTGCACTACCAGGGAGGCCCTGAAGGTATCCTTCTTCTCTACAGCCTTCCTCAGCTTTAATTCCCTGTAAATGAGTACAGGAAGTATAATAATGAAGGATTGCTTATGAAGGGGGACAGAGAATGGGATTTTTTTTAAGGAGAGGAACAAAGTTAAATTATTGAAATAAGTGTTAGAGGAAAGAAACAAATTCACCCTGAGAGCAATAATATACTAGAATAAATTAATACAATAACAAATGCTTCCCTTTCAAACTGAATTGCTGAAGGGGTAATAATAGTAGTTGGCATTTAAATTCAATACTTAGCATTTGACAGAAACTATATAAATTTGATATAGGAGCTTTCATTTATTGTACCCACTTTAGAGAAAGGAAGCAGGAGTAAAGAGAGATGTGATTTTCCCTAGATCTGAGTTCAGCTGGGCTTCGTGTCCATGCAATGTAGCTTCTGGGCCTCTAACAACTACATTGTCCTACCTTCTACACAGATATTTCCTTCTTTACTTAAAAAATAAACTGGAAGCCTCCCTCGTGGTGCAGCGTGTTGAGCACAGCACTGAGAAGCTGTTCACAGCCTTTGCAGTGCTGGTTTGATTCCCGGCCGGCCAGGGAGATACCCACATGGTGAGGCAGACCTCTCCTATCTCGCCCGCTGCTCCCCTCACCATTGTACTTCAGTCCTTCTGCTTATTCTGCTCCCTGCTCTGTCTCTGGTGAATTCACTCACCCTCCCACGCCTCTGGCCTGTACCCAGTGCTTGTATAAATAAATAAATCTTTAAAATAAAAAATAAACTGGAGTCTACAAATGATGTTGAAATAACTGCTCATATGTATCATCCCCTTACTGTTTTCCCATACATTGTTTAACTCTAAAAGGTAATTATAGTTGGACAGAGAATGAAACTGAGTTACTATTAGGTTAAGTGACTTGATCTAGGTCAACGGATTTCTATTTTTAACAGATCTTAGAATCACCTTGAAAGTTTATTGCAGCACAGCTCCGGAGCATCGTAATTCAGTAGGTGCTGGCTATGATATGGGATATGCAGCTACATTTGGTCAGGTACCACAATTGAGAACTGTTCCTCTAGGTAATGACTTGAGCAATTGAACCCACATATCCTGAATTCTGAGTCCTTTCTTTAACAAAAGTCTATAGAAGTTTTCAATTTCTATTAAGCATATATTGATTGATACAGCATGTACATTGCATCAAACTAGATTATTCACAGACCATGACCAACAAGCGATATTAAAGTCATTTTTATAAAAGTCATTTGATTCTAATCCTTAAGTAAAGGCATACAGTGCTAGTGCAGTTCGGTACACAGAAGTTGATTTTTAGTGCTGATTTCTGACTTTTCTCAAAGCATATTCAACAAGGAAAAAGTTTTTAATCAAGTATCATTGTAAGTAGAATTATAATCATTCTGTTTGAAAGAAGAATAAACTTTTTAAAAGGAGAGTTTTAATAGTCAATGCCAATTCCATATTCATTTTCCATGGATGAGTAGTTTGCCAGAAACTACCCTTTTGTCTTCTAATATTCTTTTGTCTTAAATTTGATTTAGGTACATGACTGTCTAAAAATGAACAATGAAATTTAAATCCCCCAGGCTCCCTTGCATCTAGACATGGAATTAATTCTGAGTTTTAATCAATGGGATGTAAGCAGAAATGATGTGTACCCCTTCAAGTGTCATCAGTCTTTAGGAGAGGTGATTTTCTCTTTCCCATTTTTTGCCTTTGTTCGCATTATCATCCCTTGTAGACTCTCACACCATCTAGCTGATCCCTATACCATCCTCCACCACTGAAACTCTGGCTGCTTCCTGATTCCATCAAATGTCTTCCAACCTTTGGCTCTCTGGAGATGACAAATCTACCACCTCAGGATGATCTAAGGCTTCAACATTGCTGCTTCATCATAGTTCTGCATTAAAATATTTTAGTGAGAGCCATCCTTTTCCTGCAGAGACCCTAGTAACAAATAATGCCTGCTTTGTAAAGTTTAAGTAAGTTAATATGAATGAAATGTCTGCAACTGTCTAGTATGTAGTCAGCCTTCAAGAAATGCCACCTGCCAGGGCAGCTCAGCATGGCTCTGGCATACTTCTGTAGGGAGCTTGGAATATCTTTTGAATCTATAGTGGAGTATCCATATTTTGAGACTAAAATCACTCAGGCAGGAATGAAGACTGTGTCAGCTTTCCCTGTAGGCACATAGCTGTTTCTACCTTCTCCCTCCACCCCTATAGCAGGAATAGGGTGTCCTCCATGTTCTGAACAGTTTCCAGGGTTCTTTTTTCCGAAACACTTTGCTTATATTTTCTTTTTTTTTTTTAATAGTCCTTTCTAGAACTCAGTCATTAAGGGGATCGGGGGGCACACTGCCAAGCCCCCAGCATTGGGAGAGGCTAGGCCACAGCTGCTGCTACCCTGGGCCTAAGGCTATAAGCAAGAGACAGCTCTGGCCCTCAGCCAGTGTCCTACCCTTCCCAGCCTCAAGGACGAGTTCTGGGTATACAGTCTGGGTCCTGGGCCTGTCTCTGGGCTCACGGATGGAGGGTCATTGTCTGAATAAAGTTCCATTTTGTGGCAAAAAAAAAAAAAAAGTAATCATCCCAAGCATAATGCATGCCTCTGGTGGTCTGTCCACTAACAATGCTGTGTCTAGAAAGTGTGTTTCAGTCCCCCTGGCGAATAGTTGGCATATATGCTACCACTCCATGCTACTACTCTTACTACAGGGTGTAACTGATTGTGTATACACATGGCGACTTTGTAGTTTGTGTGAGTTTTAGCAAGATGATAAGTTCAAAGTAGAACAGTGAAGGAAAGAGTTTGTTTCATCAAGCAAATATATTTTGGTTCCTATAACCAGGATCTGAACGGCTATTAAAGTGGACGAGGTTTTGTCTTCAGGTGAACGCCTGAGCACTTGCTGGTGAGGCAAACCATGAAATTGCTAACTCTGTTCACTAAGTGGTAGACTCATTTACATGGGGAGGGGGAGGCATAGAGCAGGGATGAGGGATGGAACACTAGGAAAAACACAAAAAATCACCCTTTCAAGTGCAGAGAAGGGAGAGATTGTCAGACTAGCCCTAATTACCTGAAAGAGAGAGAGGATTAGTTTGAGTTTAAAATAGTATTCTTTGGCAAGTAGTGTTGGTTTCTTTCAGTCTATATTTGTGTGATAGAAAGGCAGTTGTTGGGTCCCACAACAGAGTAGCTACCTCAGTAGCACCAGCCAGTGAGATTAACTGGACAGTGGGTGTAAAACTCCTGCAGACAGCATGCCTGTGTGGAACTGATGAAGTCAGAACACATGATGAAGTCAGTGACAAAGGACTGGATTGAGAGATGTCAGCCTCGCAACAAGAAACAGAGAAGGCAAAATAAAAGCCAAGGATAAAACCCTCAGGGTTGAAGAGTTGCTCATTCTAAATTGCTTTTCAGAGGTAAAGAGAATGGTCAAAATATGGATTTTGTAGGGTCTCCCTGGTGGCACAAGGAGTTAAGCTTTAGCACTATGAAGTAATCTGCAGCTACTGCTTCACAAGTTCGATCCCCAGCCAGGGAGCTGCCCACATGGTGCAGCAGATCTTTCCTGTCTCACTCGCTGCTCCCCTCAGCAGTGTATTTCAGTCAGTCTGCCTGTTCTGTTCCCCACTCTGTCTCTGGTGAATCCTCTCACCTCCCACACCTCTAGCCTACACCCAGCTCTTGTATGCGTAAATAAAGAAATCTTTAAAAAATATGTGGATTTTGAAAACCAACTCTAGGCTCTGGACTTCACTTCTGTGAAAGTGAGAAGTGCTAAAGGGGACATTATTGAAAGCTGGAAGCTGGAAGCTGTTATGTGTTGATTTTATATGTTGAAATCCTCCCTCCCAGCGTCTCAGAATGCAACAAGAATAAAGTTTTTACAGAGGTAACCAAGTTAAAATGAGGTCAGTAGGGTGGATCCTGATCCAGTATGAATGGTGTCTTTATAAAAAGTGGAAATTTGGGCAGCTGCCATCTAAACACTGCCCGCCTGTGTCTATGGAGGTGTCTCTTTTCATAAACCTGTCTCCTTCAGAGGCAGCTCTTTCTGCCCACTTGTGTCCATGCAAGCAACCTTTCCTTTTTTTTAAAAAAAAATAATAAACATGTCCTTTTGGATATAAAAATAATAATATAAATAAATAAGAAGGGGAAATTTGAAGACAGGCACCCAGGCAGGGCAAACACCATGTCAGGATGAAGGCAGATATTGAATGATCCTTTTTTATACACAGAGGAACATTAAGAGTAGCAGCAAACCAGCAGAAGTTAGATGAGAGGTTTCAAACAAATTCTTGCTCACAGAGCTCAAAAGGAACAACCCTGCTGACACCTTGACCTGTACTTCTAGTTTCTAGAACTGTGAGGCAACACACTTCTGTTATTTAAATCACCTTGTTTGTGACACTTATTTTTTGCCCTAGAAAATGATACAGAATCTGACAATGAGTTTCCTATATTCATCAAAAAAATTTCAAATAAAAATACTAATGATAAAAATAAAACAAAATCCCTCAAATTATCACAACCCTGAATAGGAAGTTTATAAGATCAGGTAAATGAAAAGTCCGGGAATGTGCCGGTTCCAAGCTTATCTTGATTCAGGAAATTGAATGACTCAGAAATGTGACCCCAACTCTAGCTCAGTGCTGTTGCTTCTGGTCCGGCTCCAGTCCCTGCCATCTCTATTCAAATCATAGAGAAGATAGGACTCATTATTCCAGGTTTGAGAGACCTTCAGCTACCACACAAAGCAAGTTAAGTAACTTTCCTAGAATGTATATCAACATACCTTTTATCTCCCATAATATCTAGCATTGTTAAATTATCTTTCCACTTCTTGACATGTTCCAAGCTCCTGAAAATTGTTTCACTGAAGAGGTAAATGGATGAGAACATGTGGAAAAATTTATATTTTTTTTCAGTGTGATTTCTCCATTTACTATGCTATTCATTGTTATGAAGACATATACAGGTATTTTTCTTTGAAAATGAAAATTAAGTATAAGAAATAAAAATTAACAGATAAGTCTTGAAATAAGATTTTTTTCCCTTAACATTACTTAAGTTGTTGTCATAGTCCTAGAAGTATTTACTCCCCAAGGAGGAGGATATTATGTAAACCCCATGTTGAGAGGTTAGAAATCCTAGATAGAGCTACTGAGACATGTGAAGAATCATTTAACACTTTTGAGGATCTCTTGCTCATGTAAAAAAATAGTTTTAGGTTTTCTAAATTCCTGCTGTGAGTGAGACCATCCGGTATTTTTCTTTTTCTTTCTGGCTTATTTTGCCGAGCATGATCCCTTCCAGCTTCATCCATGTTGCTGCAAATTGCATGAGTTTAAAGACTAATTATAATAAAGTAAAAACCAAAATCAACAAGCAGCTATAAACCAGAGACACACTGGTGGTGGGATAAGAGGAGGCATTAGGGTTAAAATAAGGGGGGTGGGAATTGTATGGGGAATATAACCAAGATGAAAATGAGTACATTTTGCAAAAATGAAAAATGATGCAAAAAATATATAAAACAAATAATAAAAAAATAAAAACTTAAAAAAAAATAGTTTTGTGGTCTAATCTTAATGTATTATGATTTCTATAGGAGAGGGCCCCAAGGATTTTACAGTCATTTTTTGTAGTAGCAAATGAACTTTCTTTTCTTCAAATAATTCCCTTACTTAAATTTTAAATAAATTGCTCATTAAAAATTACCTTGATCATTAAAATCTTGCATACTCATTATTGAAATTTTAACGCAAAGATTATAAAGGAGAAATGTAGTTATCAAAATTACTGTGATTCAGAGATTGTTAATGTTAATATTTTTGTGTATCCTATCCAACCTATTTTTTAGAACATATTTATCCATACAATTTAGGAAGAAGGCATAATGTTGTTGGTTTTTTTTTTAAGATTTATTTATTTATGCATACCTGAAGTGGGGTATTGGCCAGAGGTGCAGAGGTTGAAAGGATTCACCAGACACAGAGTGAGGAGCAGAACAGGAGGACAGACTGAAATAAACTGCAGAGGGGAGCAGTGGGTGAGACAGGAGAGGTCTACTGCACCATGTAGATAGCTCCCTGGCCGGCCCGGCATCGAATTTGTGCTCCAGTAGCTGTGGATTGCTTCACAGTGCTGACGCTTAACCCCTTGTACCACTAGGGAGGCCCCGATATTGTTTTATTATTTGACTCTTGTTTAATGTCTTTTTAATTGTGTATCATTTAATTTGCAACAGACATGTTTGTAAGGAAACAGGGAATTAATAACAAACACATAAATAGAATTTATGTAGAAAGTATATTTTGCAACTTTTATCAGATTCAATTAAAGGCACAAGTCACCTTCCAGTAAATTAGAGTTGCTTATCTAATATATTCTTGTAAAAAATTCGTTAATGTGAATTATTTATTTTAAAAGGTCGTGAAGGTAAAATGGTTACATTCCTTATCAGTCACACAAAGATAGTGGGTAACAGGTAAGGAGAGCATAAAAGAAAAATTGTAATCTTCAAACAAAAGCACCCACCAGAGAAGTACAGCTGTATCTCTGCCCTCGTACAGAGACTAGCATGTGGAATTGATAGACATTTCAAATGACTGTCACCTGATAAAATAATGGCTGATAATGCTATACCATAACTGCTCCCTCCATGCTTCTTTGGTTACATGAAAAATAAAGCCTTTTGAATAGGAGACATCTATCCACTTATGAAAAGAACACTGCTCAAATAATGAAAATGTTAACGAAAGTGCTGTCATGTCCCTGTTTCAGTATCTAGAGGCAGAGGTTAAATGACACTTCTTCCCAAAGACACCTACACACATATACACCCACCCACAGTCCTCAGAATGTTAAAATACAAGTGAAATTGAAATGTAATGTAAACGACTTGAGAATTTATGTAGGTCAATAATAGATTCCTGCTGAAAATCATTTAGATGCAAGATATTCATATATGTGAGCTATGTATAATACCTGAACCCTATAAACCCTTTTCTGAGCAGTTTTCAAAATAAGAGTTTATATATCCTATTTTAGACTCCCACTGGAATCAGTATTATACTTGCAAAGATCCAAAAGAAAAATGAAGTGGGCTCGTACGTTTTCTGTAATGATATTAAGTTCTGATGACAAAGCAATATATGTCACTGGCACTTGCCTAATCAGAAAGAATCTGCCTAAAACTTTCATCAGCTTGTAATTAAAAAGCAGCTGGCATGGTCATAGGGATGCATATTGGAACATTTAGTATCCCATCGAATGAACAGGCGTGGGAAAATAGTACTTATAGGAACTTGATAAAAAAGATTCTGGCAGAGATATCTTTGTTCCCTCCAGTAAATACCTAAACCATATTTCCTCGTTCTTTCTCTAATCTCCTTTTCCTAGATATTTTGTGATATCCATATCTGGTTTTAAAATTATGGTAATGTTGGTTTGTTTCACAGAATGTGTTTGGAAGTTTTCCCTCCTTTTCAGTGTTTTAGAAGAGTTTTAGAGGTCTAGATATTAATTCTTTGAAAGTTTGGTAGAATCCACTAGTGAAGCCATCTGGTCCTGGGCTTTTGTTTTTGGGGAGACTTTTGATTGGTCTCAGAGATGTGTTTGGGCACTTGACCCCAATAGCAAGGGAAATAAAAGCAAAAATAAATAAATGGAACTTTATAAAACTGAAAAGCTTCTACACAACCAGAGAAACTTACATCAAAATGGAAAGTCATCCTTTTCCTCTTATTGACTGAGAAAAGATATTGGCACACCATATATTTGACAAGGAGTAAACATACAAAGTATTTATAAATTCTTTTATAAATTTAAAAGAACAACGAAACAAACCACCCAATTAAAAATAAAATGGACTGAGGATGTGGATAGATCCTTCCACCAGGCAGACTTTCAGATGGCCAACAGACATGTGAAATGACATTCATCATCTTTAATTATCAGACAAATACAAATCAAAACAATAATGAGATATCACTTTACACCTGTTAGAATGGCTAGTACCCAAAAGAAAAGAAACAATAGTGTTGGAAAGATTATGAGATGAAGGATTCCTTGTACACTCTAGGTGGAAATGTAAATTGGTACAGCCATTGTGAAAAGCATTATGGAAATCCCTCAAAGAATTAAAAATAGAAATTCCATAATATCAGGTTATTTCTCTTGTGGGCATTTACCTGAGAAAATCTATAACAATAATTCAGAGAGATACATATCTACCTCCATGTTTAATGCAGCACTATTTACAATAGACAAGAGCTGGAAACAACCTAAGTGACTACCAGAGGAGTGGAGAAAGAAAATGTGGTATACATACACAATAAACTACTCTGCTATGTCCAATGATAAAATATCGCCATTCACAACCATATGGAGAGATCTAGAGGGTATTAAGTAGGATGATAAACAACAAATACCATGAGTTCATTCATATGTAGTGTATAGAAAAAACAAATATGAATTAAATAAAGCAAAAATAAATTCTTAGACTGTAATACTAATTAATGATTTTTTTATTTATGAATTTCATTTGATGAATATTTCTTTTTTAAATAAATTTTATTTTTATATTCCCAATACAATTGCAATCCCCTTATTTTGACCCCAATCCCTCCCCTCCCCACACCCCACCCCCATAGAGTGTCTCTGGTTCATAGTTGTTCGTTGATTTTGATTTTCACTTTCTTATAGTTATTCATTTTCCTGGTCCCTTATTTAAGTTTTCTAGATTCCTGCTATGAGTGGGACCATCCGATATTTTTCTTTTTCTTTCTGGCTTATTTCGCTGAGCATGATCTCTTCCAACTCCATCCATCTTGCTGCAAATTGCATGTGTTTATCTTTTTTGAATGCTGAGTAATATTCCATGGTGTATATGTACCACATCTTCTTGATCCAGTCATCTATTTTTGGGCATTTGGGTTGTTTACAAAGCTTAGCTATTGTAAACAGTGCTGCTATAAATATAGGGGTGCAGGTGCTCTTTGGAATTGATGTTTCTGTGTCCTTTGGGTAAATACCTAGGAGTGGAATTGCTGGATCATATGGAAGCTCTATGTTTAGTAGGTCCAGAAATCTCCACACAGCTCTCCATAGTGGTTGGACCAGTTTGCATTCCCACCAGCAGTGCAGGAGAGTTCCTTTTTCTCCACACCCTCGCCAACATTTGTTGTTGCTAGTTTTTTTAATGTGTACCATTCTCACTGTGTAAGATGGTATCTCATTGTAGTTTTGATTTGCATTTCCCTGATTACAAGTGATGTTGAACATTTTTTCATATGCCTGTTGGCCATTTGCATTTCCTCTTCAGAGAAGTTTCTTTTTAGCTTGATTACCAGAGGGGAGGGGAGAAAGAGGGGATGAGTAAATGGAATAAAAGGGGTCAAGTTTATGGGAACTTAAGTAATGAACTTAATATAGTATAAATGCCTGTTGATTTTAATGGTGCACACTTGAAACTTATATAATGTTACAATGTAAAATTAATTTTGAATCAAATAATAAATAGCAAGTGAAAAAGGAGTTTCAATGAAAACAATATAAGCTTGATTGTGTTCTTAGAGAAAATAAACTATGACTTGATTTGAATGTAACATATAGGAACTAGAATATTCAAAACTTTAAGAGACAGAAATGCAGTTCACCATTCACTAAACAGCTTAAACTCATTCACTATGTCTCCTCTCTTCCCCTTCCCTCCTCACCCCTTCATCTGTCCCCTGCTTCTCCTCTCCTAGCTCTCTTTCCCTCTGTGTGTTATTCTAATTACAAAGGACTCTTTCCCAATCTCTGAACCTTACTTTTTCAAAATCCAGAATGTGCTGCCAAATTTTTCCTGAAATAAATCAGAAGTATATGTGATAGAGAAGGTCTCCCCACTTCTCTTTGTCCATAGTATGACCCCATTAGCCAAGAAAGAATTGTATTGTCATTTATTCAATGTACCAAACCCACTGGGAAATGACTAAGGAATATTATAAGCAAGAAGATAATAGTAGTTTTTGTCCATTTTTACTTCAATTTTTGTACAAAATATAACTTCATTCTAATTAAAATTCTTTAATTCTAATTCTTTAATTTGAATTATTAATGAATAATTAATAGTGCCTCAAAGAACTTTGCTTTCTCTCCAAATTCCCACTTCATCATAATGGTATCCAAGGACCGACCATCTACAGATCAAAATTTCAAAAACAATATTACCCAACAAAATGCTCATAACATAAAACAAGGATATTGACTGAGTGACTTGTTCTTGAGAGAGAAGTAGTAAGAGACCGAGGTGGAAAATTAATCTTTAAATTATGTTTAAGTGTACTTAAAACATTTCAAACAAATTACACCATCCTTACAACTATGCTGTGAGCTCACCATTTCAAAGGCAAGAAAACTAAGAATAAGCTTAAGTGAAATAATCTGGTCTATTTTCTTTTTAAAGATTAACTTATGCATACAAGAACTGGGGTACAGACCAGAGGTGTGGGGGTGAGAGGATTCACCAGAGACTGAATGGGGAACAGAACAGGCAGATCTATACTACTGATAGGAGCAGCAGATGAGACAGGAGAGGTCTTATGCAACATGTGTTTCACCTCTCTGGCTGGGAATAGAACTCATGTGTCTTAACCCCTTGCACTACCAGGGAGGCCCCTATTTTTTTTTAAATACTACGACACTCACCAAGAATCATTAGTCTTTTTAGTAATTATGTTATGCATTTTATATATTATTATACAAAACATACTCTCTTCTCTACCTCTTTTGTTACATGAAATAATCAAGACTATGTTGTATATGTTGCATAGGTATATAGTAATTTTCTATTAAAAAGTAGAGGCTGTAATGCTATTAATTTCAAACATATCCATTAGTGACCAAAGTCTAGTGTCAATTGATTAACTGTACATGTATCAGAGACATGTCACATTTCTCTGGAAACTTTTTTCAATGTTTTTTTTTTATGCTTGACAGTCCAGATGGTTTTATCAATCTGTGGGACTTCTATAGGTCCTTGGAGAATTGTGTAATCTAAAGATGTATGTTGTTCTTCAAATATTTGAAATTAATTCAGTTATTTCTTATATAATAATCCCCTCAGCTTTTTTCTGATATTTTTATTAACTACTTGTTCTACCTTCTGGATTAATCTTTTATAACTAAGATTTTATCCCATTTTTTTCAGTCTTTGCATTCTGCATCCTTCCAGATTGTCTCCTCTCCTCCCCTTCCTTCCTCACCCCTCTCCTGGTCCCCTGCTTCTCCCTCTCCTATCTCTCTTTCCCTCTGTGTGTTATTCTAATTATAAAGGACTCTTTCCTGATCTCTGAATCTTACTTTTTCATAACATTTAATTTTTTAAAGATTTATTTATTTATGCATACAAGAGCTGGAGTACAGGCCAGAGATATGGGGGGCAAGAGGATTCACCAGAGACAGAGTGGGGAACAGAACAGACAGATTGACTGAAGTACATCGCTGAGGGGAGCAGCGGGCAAGTCAGGAGAGGTCTGCTGCACCATGCGGGTCACTCCCCGGCTGGCCAGGGATCAAACTCGCACTGCAGAGGCTGCGGAGTGCTCCACAGTGTGGTGCTCAACCCCTTGCGCCACCAGGGAGGCCCCCATAATATTTAATTTTTATTTTATAAATTTGTTTATACCAACTAGAAGTTTAAAAATACCTTCTACTTCTTGAATTACCTCTGTAATATTTGATCTTTTGGGTCAATGTATCTGAGTCTTTCTTTTCTAAGCTGCTGATTTTTCTCATGTATCTAATGATCCTTGATTATTAAGTTATATTTTAAGAATTGGAAATATGCTTAATCTAAAGCGGATATGAATCCCCCATAATTGGTTATATACTTCTGTTA
>NW_023602414.1:0-12746 GCF_014898055.3 Talpa occidentalis
TTAAATTCCACCCTTTTCCCAAGCACCCTAGCTGCTTCCCTACAGTTTACCATCTCCATGATACTTCAAAGTTCTTGCTTTGGGGCCTCCCTGGTGGCCTGTGAAGCTATCCGCAACCTATACAACCTATGAAAGCTATCCACAGTCACTGCAGCACGAGTTCAATCCCCAGCAAGGGAGATACCCACATAGCACAGCAGACCTCTCCTGTCTCGCCTGCTGCTCCCCTCAGCAGTGTATTTCAGTCTGCCTGTTCTGTTCCCTGCTCTGTCTCCGGTGAATCCTCTTACCCTCCACACCTCTGGCCTGTAACCCAGTTCTTGCATGCATAAATAAATAAATCTTTAAAAAAAAAAATAAAGTTCTTGTGTCGCCTTTTCAATTGACTAGGTAATAATTTTTTATATGGAGTTTGGACTAGTGAAATAACTGGTGTGGTTTCTACCTGCTGGATGTGTCCTGAATTCACTCTAGTGAGCTCAGGGATCTACACAACTCTGCAAACCCCACCACAAACTGTCCTGCACCCACCAGAGTGAGCTGAGAAGAATGAGAGAAAATCCTTTGTTATTCCAACAGACTTCGATGTGCACATTATTTATGTGTATGTGTGTGTGTGTGTGTGAGTATATATATGTATATCCCGTGAGGCTACTTCCTGAGAGTAAATGACTAAATGATCTAAAATAAAACTTTTTAAAATGCCTCCTAAGAAGTTTTCTCGTTTAAAACAGTCACTAAAGAAAAGAAAAATAATCCTAGAGTAAAGAACACTTTGGCCATTTTTTCCCCCAGTTTTTTTGACATGGTTAAGGAAAGGCAGTGAAATCCCTTGTTATTTAAATGTTCTGTGAGCATTTTTTATTAAGAAAAAAATCACCTTCTGCCCTGAATGACTAAATGTTGAGAAGAAGCCCCCCCACCCCCATAAGCCTCCTGGTGCCACAGATTTCCGGCCTGGCCCTTCTGCCACTCTCCTCCAAGGCCTTCTGGCCCTACCATGTCTTCATGAACTCACTGCTGCTGGGAACAATGAAGAGGAAGAAACAGGATTTGGGAAAAGAAAATGGGGAATAATGGATGGCAGAGCAGGAATAGGATTTGTATGGAGAATAGGATTTGGATAGGAATAGGATTTGTATGAGAGGCAAGAACAAGGAGCTGATGTCTGAGGTGAGGGCTGTCCTGGGAGTAAGGGGAAACCTGCAAATCCAGGCATAATGTCAGGTGCCACTACCATTTGAATGGAGAGGCACACATTAAAATAGAACAAACCAAGTCCTGTCTCTGGAGTAGACCCTGAGGAGCAATGGGAAATCCAGGCATGATTCCTGAGTTTGAAAGACCCACCGTACAGTGCATTAGCCTGGGCAAGTAAGTGCGGGTCTCTGAGCCTCAACAGTCTCATCTCTAAAGCAGACATACTATGACCTAACCAGCAGGGTCACCCTCAGAATTAGACACGGCATGTGTACTCTCCTGGGCATTTCACAGACACCCAATAAATGACCTACCCACTGTGACAGATGCCATGCTAAAAAGCTTGAATGCCATCTATCCTGTGAATGTTAGAAAGCCACTGAGAATCTTTATCACAGTGTTTTGATTTTTATTTTTGTTTGTGGAGCAAAACTCAACAGACATGAGCAAGAAAATGGTGATAATCATTTTCCCTCTCATCCCCAGCTCTTCTAGCTAGAGGCAAGCAGTGTTCTTGTCACAAGCAAACATGTTTCCAGTTACCGACATTTTAATCACAGAAGTGACGAGGACTACAGGGGCAAGAAGGGAGGGCCAGGGACTAGTGAGGAGATTTTTGCAAAAGGACACCAAGTCACTATAGGAATGAGGAGGAGAGAACATAATTAGGATGGACTTCTAAATCATAATCTCCAGGACCTGGAGACTTACTGGACATCGAGTATGAAGGAGAGTGAGAGGCAGCTCGACTACAATCCCTGGGTTTCTGTATTAGTTTATTCTGTGAATTGTGGTGTCACTAACTATGCAAAACTGTCCATTTTGTTTTCTTTCTTTTATTGATAGTGCTCTCCCAGTTTTAAGTGACATGGCTACCCCCAGAGGCTCCATTCCCAGGCTCTCTTGAAGCTCTATGAGGTCACGTGAAGACTCTAGGTCATATCCTTTATAAGGGAGCTACAAGCCCTCTCTCTCCTGTCCTTCCCTTTCCCTGGGACTGAGATGTTTTCCTGCATGAATCAAGCTCAATCACATGGCAGGGGCAAAGGCTTTGGGAAGGTAAAAAGAGCTTCTCATCTTCATTATGTGAAGAGAAAATATCCTTCTAGCCTATTTTATCCATTGTATTTGGATGCTTCTTTGTTATAGCAGTTTAGCTTGTATGGAACTTATTTAGGAATACAGAAGTAGAGACTTTGGTTTTGACCAGAAAGAGCTGTATTGTCTGTGGTTCATTCACCAAGTGGCAACCTCAAGAGAGATTGGGACTTGGTGGAAAGTAATTCAGGAGGCAGTTGAAGCCACAGAGATAAATGCTAACCACCAGAGAGGGCACGGACAGCAAGAAGAAAAGAGAGCCCAAAGAGTGTCCAGAAACAAACTTATTTCTAGGAGAGAGCCACTCATTACCTCATTTTAAAAATGCTGGAATTTCTGTTTTCTCAACTGATTATAAACTTTGGGTTTGTGGATTATAACTAACATCTCAAAATAAAATACCTAGAATCTGTTTAAACAGAAGACATTCAAGGGCCTCCCCTGGTGGCGCAGGTGGTTGAGCACAGCGCTGTGAAGCTCTCTGCAGCCTCTGCAGCGCTGGTTCGATCCCAGCCAATTGCAGATATAACCACATGGTGCAGCAGACCTCTCCTGTCTTGCCCACTGCTCACCTCAGCAGCGTATTTCAATCAGTCTGCCTATTCTATTCCCTTCTCTGTCTCTGGTGAATCCTCTCATCCTCCTGCACATCTGGCCTGTACCCCGATTTTTGTATGCATAAATAAATAAATCTTAAAAAAAAATAGAAGACATTCAAAATTATCTTAAGAACAGTACTCTTAAAATGATTTCTTTTTTCTTTTTTTAAGATTTATTTTTATACAAGAACCGGGGTACAGGCCAGATGCGTGGGAGGGTGAAAGGATTCACCAGACACAGAGTGGGGAATAGAACAGCAGATTGATGAAATACACTGCTGAGGGGAGCAGCGGACGAGACAGGAGAGGTCTACTTTGCCCTGTGGGATTCTCGCCGGCCTGCCAGGATCGAACCCGTGCTGCAGAGGCTGGGGACAGCTTCACAGCATGATGCCCAACCGCCTGCGCCACCAGGGAGGCCCTTAAAATGATTTCTATCCTAGCAATAAAATTGCTTTCTGTTTTTCTGAACATGGCCATGGACTTAGGTCACTCCAAGTCAGTTTTTACGGGTTGGGATTGGGAAGACATCACAAACATAAGTGAGTGGTGGGGCAGGTGGATTTGTGGCAATTTGGAGAGAGCCTGCGTGCCCAGGTGAAGGGGGTGACTGTCACTCAGTAAAAAGACAAACAGCTACATAAAAAAGGGCCGATAGACATTTCACAAACGAAGCTATTCAAATAACCAATTACCACATAAGAAGTGCTAAACATCATTAGTGAAGAGCATATTAAAACCATCTGAGATACCAGAATGGCTAAAACCACAAGGGAAATGCTGTCGATATTACAGGTTGGCAAGCACGTGGGGGAAATTGAACTCTCAAACACTGTTAAGCAAAGTGCAAAGTGGGACAGCCATTTAGAGAACTCTTTGGTGGTTTCTGCTAAAGTTAAATTCACATCCTCTAGAAGTCATTGATTTCTCACATAGGAATTTACCTGAGAGATATGAAACCATCTTTGTCCACAAGCAGACCTGTGCAAAGATATTCAACTCTATTTACAACAACCAAATAATTCATATTATTTATGGATAAATAAAAAAACAGGGACCACCTAAATGTTCCATTAGCAGAATAACGGATAAATTATTTCAGGTGTACTCGTGCAAATGGAACATTTCTCAACAATAAAAAAGAAACAAACTGCAATACTGATGTGCTCTGAAATGTGGGTGAATCTCTCGCAGCATCAGATACAAAAGACTGTATGCTATCTGATCTCACTTAAATGAAACCCAAGAATAGGCAAATCTATGGTGACAGAATAAGAAAGTAGCTTATTTAGAGATAAGGAAGGCATGACACAGGCTGGAAAGAGGCATCCGGGAAATTTCTGCAGTAATGTAAATGTCCTATACCTAGTTTTGGATGGTGATTACATGAACGTATTTGTAGCAGGGTGGTCCAGGAAAGGGGAAATTCCAGGTTCCCTGCCCCACCCAAAGGAGGATGGAGCAAGAGAAAAGGAAAAGCTGCAGAGGAGACTGAGGAAGGAAGGAAGCAGGATGGAGAGCCAGAAGGAGACCTGGAGGAGGCACATGGAGCTGAGAGACACGTGAAAAAACTGCTCTTGCCTTTTGGTCGTGGACTGGGTGACAACTATATTCTTTGCCTTTCCTGTATTGTTTACTAATTATATTAAAGTTCCTTTTCTTTTTCTTTTTTTTTTTTTAAGATTTATTTATTTACATTTCCAAGAACTGGGGTATAGGTCAGAGTTGTGGGGGGTGCGAGGATTCACCAGAGACATAGTGGGGAGCAGAGGCAGACTGAAATACACTGCTGAGGGGAGCAGCAGGCGAGTCAGGAGAGGGCTGCTGCGCCATGTGGGTAGCTTCCTGGCTGGGGATCGAACTCATGCTGCAGTGGCTGCGGACAGCTTCATAGGTTGCACCTTAACCCCTTGCGCCACCAGGGAGGCTCTAAAGTTCCTTTTCATTAAAGTCACATATGTTTTGTGTTGATGCAGGAATGGCAGAACCTATTTAGAGCAGGCAGGTCTGCAGGGTCTAGGGTGCCCCGCTCCCTTCCTTGTAACATATTCATAACCAAAGAACCTAGAACTGAACATTTAACAATTAAAAAAATATATTAAAAAAAACCAAAATGAGTAGTCTTTTATTTTAGCCATATATTTACCATTTTGATCATCTTAATTCTTTCTGGTAGATCCAAGTTTCTATCATTTTTAAAGGACATTTTTTCTGGGTCAGCAGTATGTTTTTCTTCTTTCAGCACTTTATATCTGTCACTCCAGCACCCTCTGGCCTGTTTCTACCCAGAGTGACTGTCATGCATGCCCTTGGTTCCCCTGTATGGAGAGTATGTCTTTAGTTATTTTTACTCTTTCCTCTTTATCTTTCGTTTCCAGCCGTTTGAGTATGATGTGCTTAGATGTGATTTGTATTTATTCTGTTTGGGGTTCATTGAGCTTCTTGGTCTGCAAATTGCTCTTTTGAAATCAAATTTGAGATGTCTTCACCCTTCCTTCAAATATTTTTTCTCCTCCATCTCTCCCTTTCTTCTCCTGACAATCCAATGACACATCTGTTAGACTGCTTGATGCAGTTCCCTGTATCACTGATACTGTTCATTTAAAAAATTTTTCCCCATCTGCTGGATAATATCTGTTAATCTTTCTTCAATTCATTGACTGTTTGCTGCAGTCTCCAAACTGCTACAAAGACCATCCAGTGAATCTTTCATTTAAGAGATTCTACTTTGGATTTTAACATTTCCACGTGGCTCTTTTTACAGTTCTCATTTCTCTGTTGTGCTACCTGACTTATTTACTCATAGTGTTTCTCTTTTTCTAGAAGTACTTGGACATTCTTTACCAGAATTTCTTATCTGGGTTACTTACTACCATTTTCATTGATGACTTTCCCAAGATTATGGGTCCTGCTCTTTGTGAATCCTAGGGCAGGTTAGGGATAATTAGGCAGCCTCAAGGGCAGTGCAGGGACTTCAGGGGAGTTAAGGAAGGCTCCAGAGATAAGGGCAACAAATTCCAAAGGGGACAAATCAAACACCCCAGGAGTAGGACATTCCTGGACAAGGACGACAAAGGAAAAAGATAAGGGCTGGGACACAGAGCCTTAGTTCTGGGCACAGACTTTTAGGCAGTGAATGAGACCACCGGAGAATTAACCAATCACAAAGAGACTAGTAGAGCTTTAGAATAATTAGGGAAAGACGGTATATATTCCCTGAGACACGACTCCACTTTGGCTTCCTTGCCCCTCCCAGGCCTGGTTTCATGGCCTGGGAGTCCCACTTTATTTCTGTTCCTTTTCTCCTCAATAAACTTTTTCTTTCTCTAAACAAATCTGCCTCTTCTCGCTTGCTTGCCTGAGCGTCTGCAGAGTTCCTGCTGTGGCTTCGTGAGACACCAACCCGTGGTGGTCTAGTGGCTGGGACTCAGCGCTGCCCCTGCAGCCTGGGATCCGTTCCTGGCTGGGAGACTAGGCCTGAAAACCTACAGTTCTATCATTTATAAGTCTATTTTTCATTTATTGTCTTTTTGACATTGTGGATGTTGTTACGTAGGGAGTTTGTAGTAAACTGTCTTTCTGTAACGGGTGTTCAGTTTTGCTGGCAGGTGGATAAACTACAAACTTCTTTGATTCTGCAAGGTTTAGTTTTATTCTTTGTTGGGATGGATCAGAAACATGCTGCAGAGGAGGAGGGAGAGGCATCAGAGGGAGGCAGAGCGGAGCACAGGGGACTGAGGTGATGGTGCACTGATGCATTGGTGAAGGAAACTCTATGGGGACTACACCTGTGGGGGTGGAGGGAAGCAAATATTGTTCAAAAATGAACAATGATGTAAAAAATGAAAAATTTTAAAAATAGACCCTTGCTCTAGGTTAGGCCTGAAAACCTGACATTACGGTATTAATGGTCCTCACTGCTTGCTCAAGGTCATCCTTGAGGTCTTCTCCCCAGAAGGTGCTGGAATTCCAAAGTCCCCCACACCATCTGACCTTTCCAGTCTTTACACAGCAATCACTCCTGCAGCGGCCTCAATTCAGTTTACTCCTCTCCAAGCTCAATCTCACATTGCCTAGCACGTCAAGCACTTTGAACTTTGGTATTTGCTTAAGAGCAGGAGGTTGTGACCACTGCCTCAAGTACCTCTCTGTGTGGCCTGAAACTGCCCCTAGGCAGAAAATTGGGGTGACTTGGGATTGAGTATATTTCCCTTTTTGCAAGGATCACAGGTCTTTGGTGTCTGTTGTCCAATGTTTGCAAATGGTAGTCTTAGTTTTTTTGTCTGCTTTGTAACTGTGCAATGGACATTAAGTACCAGTTACTTTGTTATGACTGGATGCAAGGGTAGTTGGTAAAGGCCCCCAGCTGATTTTAATAGACTTCTCCATCCCTGCTAAGAACTGAGGTTCATGAAAAGAAAGGGTTATGCAGATAGCTGCCCAAGGCTATCTCAGCAAGATGTCATTACTATTTATAGCACAGGATTTATTCTGGTTTCCTAAATAGCCTTTTGATGACAATTTTGCTTTCTAGGTAGATCTACCTCTGAGGAGATAAATTTCTCACTATAACTTGTTTTTTTTTTTTTAACAATAGCCTTAATAAATGTAAAAAGTATTTCTTTGAAAGTCAGAGCCATTCTTGCTGTACTAACAAAGAAAACAAAAGAAGTTGGTTTATGGTGAATTTCAGGGAAATGCCTGCCCTTACTTGGCAGTCTGGTCTCCCCATCTGGAACCATCATTCTGATTAGCTCAGCTCTGACCACATTCTTCATCACTCACTTTTTCTTTAGAAAACATGGGTCTAAGGGGCCCTGAGTTTGATGGGAGATAAGGATAGAAAAACTGGAAAGGAGGCGCCACAAGATCAGAAATGTGGCTCACATAACCGCCAAGAGCTGAAGGTGGGCATAAAGGGATTAGCATAGCCATTAAACCAGCTATAGGAACTAAGATACTCAGGAGCCCATACCTAGATCACAATGTACAAGACCCAAGCAGGTATCAGGGGGTGTCAGGAGCGCAGACCTGAAGGTGAAGATATGGAAATTGAGGACTATTGTAGAAATCTGGCCCCTTTCAAATTCTACATAGTTTATTCAAATCAACAACAAACTACCCCATGAAGGAGTGAGCCCCTCCCAAAGAGAAAAAGACTATATCAGTACAATCTCTGCAGTGGCCTGGGGGCAGCAGCCCTTCTGCCCACCTATGCAGGTGCTCCTTTTTGCCAACTTTCTGTTGCTCCTCAGGGCAGCAGCTTCCTGCCTGCCTGTGACCTGTACCTGCTGGGGCTTCCCTTCACTGACCTCCCTCAGCAGAGGCAGCTCTCTGCAAGGCTGCCCGTTTGCGACCATGCAGGCCTCTCTCTTAGTAAATCAGTCCTTTTCAGGGCCGCCCGTTCTGCCCTTGTGTCTATGCAAGTGTCCTTTATTCTTCTCTCCCTTTTATAATAAACCTGCCATGGATCTCCCTGGTGGTGCAAGGGGTTAAGCTGCAGCCTATGAAGCTGACTGCAGCCTCTACAGCACAAGTTTGATCCCTGGCCAGGGAGCTACCCACATGGTGCAGCAGACCTCTCCTGACTTGCCCGCTGCTCTCCCCAGCAGTGTATTTCAGTAGATCTGCCTGTTCTGTTCCCCACTCTGTCTCTGGTGAATCCTCTCACTCCACCCCCCACACCTCTGGCCTGTACCCCAGTTCTTGTATGCATAAATAAATAAATCTTAAAGAAAAAAACCTGCCCTTTTGGACATAACTAATGTCTCTGTGTCATGGAGAAACTCGCCTGGGAACTTGCCACTGCTGATGAAAGGGGAGCTCTGGGGAAACCTTTCCCAGAGGGAACCCAAGGACCCCGCCACTCTCTGAACCCAACAACTCCAAAAACGACATCAAGATCATGTTTAGATTCACTATGGCTGAAACTTAGTTAAGTCTTTACATGGTTAACTACAGCCAGAATTGGTTTAGTTATCTTCTTCATCAGAATTAACACCCCAAAGACCTTGAAGTTTGGTTGAAAACGGAAACTTTGGTTAAAAAAGAATGACTTGAATATTACATAAACATATACTGTAGTTCATATGACTTTGTTCAAATAAACTACCAAATCAAACAAATAGACTGACAGTACTGAATTATCTGAATATGGCTTATGGGGGTACAATTTAACAAGGTTAAAAAACTAAGCTCTGATTCATGGCCCAGCAGGCAGGTTTGCGAGGCTTGACTAGATAAGGGAATGGATAAGGCTGTCTTGGGGACAAGGCCATTAGACAGACCACCACGACCAGAAAAACCAGCCCAGCTCCAGGAATGCAGAAGCAAAGGCCAGAACATGTTTCTGTGTCAAAGGCCATCACCTAGGACCAGACATCCCAGCAAATAACTAGTGCAAACTAGCACCCTAAGTTAGAAAGTCTGCAAAAACAGAGTATAAAAGAGAACCCCTAATCCTCCTTCAGGTGCAGACCTATCCCCTCTTGCCCACTGCTTCTCTTTGCAGTTTTTCAATGAATACACATTTTCTGTTTTCCATACTGTCTCTGAATTCCTTCACCCTCACACCTCCAGCTGCAACCTGACATTTCTCCTCACTACGTAGCTCCGATGGCATTTGAATGATTGAGAATAAATCATGATTGCGTTAGAAAAGGTAAGAAAAATTAAATGTAAATATTCTGTAAGAGTCAATTAAATCCTACATCCTAAACACTATCCCTGTTTTTCATGAAAGTAATTTAAAGAGCTTCATAGCACACTCATATGCCCTTCTCTTGCACAGGGATCAGTGTATAAAAAACTTAACTGTCTTGACTAATTTTCCCACTTTCCAGTGGGGAGATGAAGTCGATGATGTCATTAATGCTGTTTCTGTAACTGAATAAGCACATGGAAGAGAATCACTTGGGCACGGCTTCTCTAATTCCTGTAAGCTCAGCTTTTTACCTCTAAAAGCTTTTCCTGAACCTCTCACTTGGTTAAAAACCCTCCTCTGAACTTTCAGACTTCTAGCATCTTACACAGTATGCTGGACTTTAATTAACTGCTATGTGTCTGTCTCCAAGACACAGGCGTTCCCCGGACACAGAAACTGTGTCACATCCTCTTTTCCTCCTGGCAAACTAATGGGTACATCTCCTGTGTTCAATTAAGTTAATAAAAGAAAGCAATGAATGCCAAGCTCTGGGTTGGGACTTAAGATACAAAGGAAAATAAAGGGATTCATGTGCATGAGACATTCACAAGTGGGAAGTGATTCTATGTGCATAATTTATAGGTGATTGTCTGAATTTACAACTGATATTTTGCAAAATTCTCTTCAGCAATTTTCAGGTTAAATCTATTGCATGCCAGATCTTTCTCTTGCTCTTTATTATCTTCCCCCAGACACCAATTGAGATCTTACAAGAAGGCAGCATGTTATGGTCATGGTGGAATGAGATAAGGTCCCAACTCTGCTATTCTAAATAGTTGCGTGATTTGGGGGTTACTTCTGCTCTCTACAGCCATGATTTATTCACCATTAAATAGTGGTGTATTGTCTACCTTACTTATCATCTAGGACTGTTGTCACGATCAAATACAAAAATGTGAAAGGGCATTGTAAACCACACACCACTTTAAATATGAGATTTATGAAGTCACAATTTTCTTGAGGCAGCTGGCTTCTTGTCCTCAGTGTCTTTAGGGCATTCTATGTTTTCTATGTTAGTCAGTTAGTTAAGGATTAATCCCCCTGATTAAAAAATATTAATATTAACACAGATCAGAAAGCAGAATTATCTATATTCATAAAGGAGTAAATATTCTAGGGCATCACAAAGCAAACATCCCCACATAAAGTAAGTAAAATGTGCTGTGTATAATAGATGTCAGAGGATTTTATAAATACCAAGAAATGTGTTGCTGCCAATTGGAATAAATCATTGCTTCAAAGAAGTGTAGCAGTCTTGTGGAATTGTAGCTGGTAATGTATTTTCCATGGCAACCAAACTCAGTCTCTGGTATATTTAAGGGAGTTTGCAGTTTTTATATTACTGTGCATGGGTAAGTACCTGTTTGGGATAGAAACTAAGATGATTTTAGAAAATTACGTTTACTGGAATAAAATCTAATCATGGCAGCTGACATCATGAGTTTGAATTATTCCCAGCTCAGAAATGATATTATTTCCCTCAGGAGAGGCAGGTAATTCCCAGGACCAGTCATGCTGAGTGATCCATCTTGAAAAGAGAGTGGTATATTTGAGGCTATGTTGTCATGCTCAAATTTCCGAGCAGACTAAATCTACCATCGAGCCTTCTTTCAGATATCACCACCTCTTCCCTACCAGCAGGACAGTGACAGTATAGAGGATGATCCAAGTTAAGCAAATTGAATGAAGCTTCAATTCTTCTGATCAGAGAGAATTTTGTATCCCATAGATTTTGATATGTTGTGTTTTTATTTTCATTCACTTTGACATATTTTCTAATTAACCTTACGGTTTCCTCTTTGATCAATGTATTATTTAGAAGCATGTTTCATTTCTAAATGTTTAAAGTTTACTCAGAGCTCCCTGCTATTTAAAAATCAAAAACATTTCATATGATTTTCTTTTATATCTGTTGAGGTTTGTTTTATTGTCTAGCAGATGGTCGAGCTGCTCAAAGTCCATTTATGAAGGATGTACAGTCTACTGTTATGGGCCGGAATGCTCAATTAGGTCAAATTGTTTGAGAGCACACTTCAGGTCTTCATGGTCCTACTAGCTACTTGTTCTATCAATGCTAAGAGAGGAATGCTGAATTCTCCAACCACCATTGTGGAAGTGTCTATTTCTCCTTTAAATTCTATCAGTTTTTATTTCCTATGGTTTGAAGGGCTATGGTTAAGCACATAGATATTCAGTATTGCTGTCTTTTTGGTGAAGTGACTCCTTTACCATTTTGTAATGACTATATTAAACCATTGGTATCAGTCTGAAGTTTACTTTATGTGCTATTAATATAAATACTTAAATTTTTTTTATTGGTTTTAGTATGGTATATATTCTTTCCATCCTTCAACATTATATTTAAAGCGAGTTTCTTTTAGATAGCACATAGCTATATATTGCATTTTTTGCCCAGTCTTTCAAGTGATGTGTTTAGAAGAGAGATTTTTTATAAATCTGAAATGTAGATTATTTTTATCCCAAGATTAGTTATTTTTTCTGAGGTTACTTCTTGGATGTTGCATCAAAACCTCAGCTTTTTTTTTTAAGCTGTGAGGGGAAGAAGATAGCAGATTTTATTCTAAAATTTAAGGGAATTAGCACATACTGAATCCCCATTATTCTGCCAAACATTAAACGATCTTTTGCTCACACCACCTGTGTGGCAGGACTGTTCTCCCTATCTTACTAGTGAAGTATGGGGATCACATAGCACAGGCTGTAGTCCTCCAATATACATTCTCCCTGTCCTTCATAATAATAAAATAATATTTAGTTGCCAAGACAAAAGAGCATATTTCCCTGTCTCCCTTTTGGCTAGGTTTCCCCTGTAACTTAGTTCTGACCAAGGAGACCAATCTGAAATATAGTTCCTAGAGCCTTCCCCCTAAAGACTGCTGGCCCACTCTCTGTTTCATTGTTCATTGCTTCCTTCATCCGTCACACTGGACCATGGGCAAACGGGCCACAATGCTGGGGTGGTGGAGGAATGAGCTGCAGTCTGGTGAATGGTCAATTGCCCACCTTGTGAAACAGAACTACACTTTCCCCTGGATGCTTACCTCCTGACTTACACATAAGAGAGAAATCAACCTTGTTTAATCTCCATCCCATTGTTTGGGTATTTCATTACTTGTCCCAGAACC
>NW_023602415.1:0-12734 GCF_014898055.3 Talpa occidentalis
GATTAAGCTGGTTAGGAATGGTCCACCTGGCATCTGCAGAAAGCAAATTCTGTAGGCAGATCTCTCATCATGTTACCACTTAAGAATGTTGGTATTCTTAGAAAGAGAAATAAGTAAAGCTTCATCTGTGGAATAAAAGAGAATCAAATGTTTATTCACATATTCTTACAATCTTAAAGGAGATAGTCTGTAAATATTAAAAAATTCTATTTGGCCATTTTGCATAGAATAGTTGGAATGAAGGAGGAAATTATAAGCCTTTGGAGGGACAAAAATGAAATAACCAAAATTACATCTTTGTTGCAGGTGGCCAAAAACAGAAAGCTTCTTACAAGGTTTTTGTTTTGGCAGTATTACCCTTACCACCATCAAATGTCATTGCAATCATATGGTATCAATAACAAATGAATTATGGCCAGAACGACTAAGATCTATTCTTACAGACTTTAGATCTGAATTTTCCTTGTCACAAATATCAAAGGCATGTTCATTCTGAATTCGGGCCAGGTTGTCGACCTTTCTGCTGACCAACTTCCCTCAGAGTTATCAAAATATTTTCTTAATGACTGTGAAACAATTTCCAGGTCTCTTTGCTTTCTTTTGCAGAGCTTTCTAGACTATTGAGTTCTATGGTATATCCCAGTATAATCATGTCCAATTTATGTCTCATGACTTGGGCTTGACTCTTTCAACATGTCCTAAACACTATGCCAATTGATAGCATTTGGTCTCAGATGCCAGACATAGGATCCCATGTCTATTATCTATACCATTTTTATTTTTCTGTGTTAAGCATGGTCAACATATAAAAGTTTTACTAAGGTGGTCTGACGTAGAAAGAAAATAGTGAGAGAACTTGATGACATTCTGAATGTGGGTTGCAGGGGAAAATAAACAAAGTTGACTAAATCTTCTGGTAACTGGCTAATAATAACATGTGTGAGTAATGCAGATGATGTAGTTTTGGATGGCTCATGCTAAAGCAAATAATAATGTATTGCTAACATGCTTCATCCAGGTTTCTTATATTTTAAAAACATCCTTCACATAGTGAAAATGTTGTCAAACAATGTTGTAATTTAGATATTCCCTCCAAAACAGAAATGTTAAATTGTACACTGGGTATACATTCCATTATTATTATTATATATTTTTTTTAAGATTTATTTATTTATTTATACAAGCACTGGGTACAGTCAGAAGTGCGGAGGGTGAGAGAATTCACCAGAGCCAGAGCGGGGAACAGAACAGGCAGACTGATGAAACACACTGCTGCGGGGAGCAGCGGGCGCAACAGGAGAGGTCTGAGTGCCATGTGGGACCCTTGCCAGTCTCCAGGGAAAACCATCGCTGCAGAGGCTGAGGCAGCTTCACAGCCCAGCGCTCAACCTCTGAGCCACCAGGGGAGGCCCATTATTATTATTATTATTACTACTACTACTACATATCTCAAAAATAAGGCCTCCTGAAATTAGGTCACTCACCAACCATTCTAAAACTGAGTCAATAAAGTGTCCTTAACTCAAGGTCCTAAGGGTCCCTTATCTTACTTAGTAACCTCAAGAGTAAGACATCTCTTGCACTATTAAAGACAAATCTCTTTTACTTATATAAAATAACAATATATTCAGGAGAGACAGGTATACTGTAATTTCAGGTATTATAAGAAATTAGTCGGGCCTCCCCGGTGGCGCAGCGGTTGAGCGCTGGGTTGCGAAGCTGCCCGCGGCCTCTGCGGTGCCGGTTCGATCCCCGGCTGCTCCCTGGCCACCGAGGAGGGTCCCACATGGCGCGCAGACCTCTCCTGCCGCCCGCTGCTCCCCTCAGCAGTGTACTTTGGTCCTTCTGCCTGCTCTGCTCCCTGCTCTGGCTCTGGTGAATTCTCTCACCCTCCTGCGCTTCTGACTGTACCCAGTGCATGTACAAACAAATAAATAAATAAAATGCCTCTATTAAAAAAAAAAAAAGAAATTAGTCTCTAATTTTTCAGTTTCCTGATAACTGCTTAAGTATGATTAACTATGATTAATCATAGTAAGAATCACAAGAATCAGCTCGCCTAGAACACTTGTTATCAACATGCTGGACCAACACCAAACACTAAGGTAGTATAACACTTGATTACAACTGGGCTCAGTCTCCTGACTTATTGCTCTGTGTGGGCCTTACAGCCTTACAGTATGCAGCATGTGCTTATAGGTTGCAAGACAAGATAAGGAAAATAGAGTCAGAGGTATGTGTCCTGTCTTTTAGTGAGGAATCTGCCATGAAACACTTCTACATTCTATCATCCAGAACTTATTTACATGGCTACATTTAGATGCAAAGGAAATTGGAAAATATAATCTTCATTCTGGGTAACCATGTACCAGCCTAAAAATGTGGGAAAACAGTTACATATCACAGAAGAAAGAGAGACATGATTTCAGGGAACAATAAGCAGTCTCTGCCACATGACTAAATAACCAACAATAGGCAAAGATGGCACTGAGTACATATAATTGAATACCATGCAGTTTCAGCAAAATAAGGCTACTCTACATGGATTGTCATGGGAAATTATTACAGAAAAAGTGTTTATCTAGCTGTTTCAAAAAGGCATAGGTGAGAAATGCCCACATAAATTCACCAAAAGACATATAAAAATGTTCATTTCTACATTATTTAAGATAACCCAAAACTGAAAATCCCATAAACATCCACTGACAGTATTGCTGCCAAGGGCAACACTTTGGATGATTCTTAAACAAAACGTTGAACAATAGATGTTGGACATATAACACATAAGCATTTTACATACATTTAAAAACAGATGAAGGGCCTCCCCTGTGGCAGGGTTGCAGCGGTTGCCAGATGCACTGGCCTGGAAGCTGCCTGCAGGCTCTGCAGCGCTGTTTGATCCGTGGCCACGGTCGAGGGTCCCACATGGCACAGCACAGACCTCTCCTGTCCACCCGCTGCTCCTCTCAGCAGTGTGCTTCGTCAGTCTCCTGTTCTGTTCCCGCTCTGGCTCTGATGAATTCTCTCACCTTCCGTGCTTCTGACTGTACCCAGTGCTTGTATAAATAAATAAGTCTTTAAAAAAAAATAAAAAATAAAAACAGATGAAATAAACCAGTAGAGTTAGAAAGCAGGATAAAATTAGCGTTAAGGGTGGTAGTGACGGACATGGATCATGAGGGAAACATGTCAGGTATTCTATTTCTTGATGTTCTATTTTCCATTCTTGAGCTGGGTGCCTGTTCCTTACCATCTCCATTTCCTTATCTCCAGTTTTTTTAAAGGCTGTTTTCATCATATACAACATTTCCCTGTTGAAGTTAGGATTGTTTGCAGGATATACTTTTTAAAAGATTTATTTATTTATTATTTATATAAGCACTGGGCACAGTCAGAAGCGCAGGAGGGTGAGAGAATTCACCAGAGCCAGAGTGGGCAGCAAAACAGGCAGAATGACTGACACTACTGAGGTGAGCAGCGGGCGTGGCAGGAGAGGTCTGAGAGCCATGTGGGACCCTCACCTGGCGGCGGGGATCGAACCGGCGCTGCAGAGGCTACGGCAGCTTCGCAGGCCAGCGCTCCACTGCTGCGCCACCAGGAGGTCCACAATATACATTTTTCCATATTTTTATATTTTAAACGATTTAATTATTTATTTATACAAGCACTGGTTACAGTCAGAAGCGCAGGAGGGTGAGAGAATTCACCAGAGCCAGAGCGGAGAACAGAACCGGCAGAGTGACGAAATACACTGCTGAGGGAGCAGCCGGTGGCAGGAGAGGTCTGCTGGCCATGTGGGACCCTCGCCGGTGGCCGGTGATTGAACCGGTGCTGCAGAGGCTGCAGGCAGATTCGCAACCCAGCACTCAACCGCTGCACCACAGGGGAGGTCACATATTTTTATATTTTAAACTTGTATGTGTAATTATATTTGAAGTGAGTTTCTTGTAAACAGCATATTGTTGTAAAATATTTTATCCATTTTAACAATGTTTTTTAGACCATTTACATTAAAATAACAATTGTGTTTGGATCTTGACCTGCCATTTTATTATTTTTCTGTTTGTTACCTCTTTTTAAAAAATTACTGTTTCCTCCCTCTTTTCTAATTTCTTTTGGATCTGTGAATTTTTTGGAATTCAGCTTTACCTATTTTGTTTCTATATTTCCCTGTATAAATGATTTAGTGGCCACCATAAAATTTTCAGTCTACTTAAAAGCAATATTTTTATCCCATCAAGTAGAAAGTGGAAAAAACAGAAAATAGAAACAATCTATAGATGATATCGATTCTACCCTCCTTGCCATATTGTAGATGTCTTATGTATTAAATCTATGCTCATGGAAAACTCCATCAGAAATAATATTTTTGCTCTCAACCATCGATAATATTTAATGAACTCAAGAGGGATAAAAATTAACACACTAGGATTTATCCAGGTATTTACAATTTCTGTTTCTCTTCCTTCATTACCAAAGTTCTAAGTTTTGGTTTAGTATCATTTTATTTCTATCTAAAGAATTTTCTTTAGCAATGTTTCTAGTTCAGGTCTGCCACAAAGGAGTTCTCTTTGTTTTCTTTCAACAGAGAATGGCTTACTTCATTCCATTCTTAAGAGGCATTCTCACTGCAAATAAAATTCAGGATTGACAGTTCCTTTCTTTTGGCACTTGAACATGTCAGTACTTGAAAAAGTACTGAAAAAAAAACAGTTAAAATAATGCCACTTTCTTTTGAGGCATTCCCATGGTTTTTGATAATAAATCCAGTTATTCAAATAAATGTTTCTCAGTATATGATGACTTTATCTCTGGTTTTTTTTTACAAATTTATTTATTTATGCATACAAGAGCTGGGGTACAGGCCAGAAATGCAGGGGTGAGAGGATTCACCAGACACAGAGTGGGGAACAGAACAGGCAGATTGACCAGAGTACACTGCTGAGGGGAGCAGCGGGTGAGTCAGGAGAGGTCTGCTGTGCCATGTGGGTAGCTCCCTGGCTGGGGATCAAACTCATGTTACAGAGGCTGTGGATTGCTTCATAATGCAGTGCTTAACCCCTTGCACCACTAGGAGGCCCATTTGACCTCTTTAACATAATTTATTAACCATTAATTGATAAAATTTGACTCAGTTTTGCCTGGATGTGGATTTGGAACTATTCACTTAGTTTCTGGAATATGTATACTGCTCTTTCAACAAATGTGAGATTTTCCTTCAGATACCTTTTTTTTTTTTTTTTTTTTTTTTGACTGCCTCTAACTCCTCTCTTTCTGGTTCCTCGGTGAAATAATTATCAGACCTTTTGTTATTATCACTGAGATCCAAGGCTCCAAAGTTGTGCTTATTTTTTCAATTTTTTCTCTTTGCTGTTCAACCTGGATAATCCAGTGTTTTCTTTGCAAGTTCAATCTCTTTCCTCTGTCATCTCCACATGACTATTGAGTTCATCCAGTGAGTTTTTAAAATGTGAGTTATTATAATTTTAGTTCCACACTTTCCATTTTGTTTTCCTTCGTAACGTCCACTTATTTTCTAAGATTTTCTGCCTTCTCATTCACTCTAACAGTGTTCTTACCTTTGGAGCATTTTTGCAACATGAGTATTAAAGTCTTTGTCAGATAGTTCCAACATTTGGGTCATCTCAGCACTGGCATCTGTTGATTGTCTTCTAGTGTGTGTGAAGATTTTCCTGTTTCTTCAAATGCTGAATAATTTTGGATTGACACATGCTGAATATTTCAAAAATTATACACATCTTTCTCAACTTACAATGGGGTTATATATCAATAAATCCATTTAAGTGGAAAATATCATAAATTAAGCCATTGTAAGTTATGCACCATCTGTATACAAAAAAATGCTGACAACATAGTATACTGCAGAATATCAGTTGTTACCTTCATGACCATCAGACTGACTAAGAGTTGGGGCTTATTACCACTGCCTGACATCATAAGAAAACATCAAAATGCATATCACTAGCCTGAGAAAAGGTCAAAATTTGAGATTCAAAATACAGCTTCTACCAAATGCATATTACTTTCATACTTCATTGTAACTTGGAGATTTTTTTCATAAAATGTTGAGCCTTGTTTAAGTTCTATGGAATGTTAATATTAATATTAATATAATTAATGTTAATGTTTTATTGGGCAATCAATCCAGTTGGTTTCATGTTGCAAGGTCCAGTCAATCGGTGGGTAGTGGTTTTAATGTCACTTCCATTTTTACAGCCTTTACAAAGCTATGCAAATCTATCTTGAATGTGTGCCACCCAGTGGCTAGTCTGGGACCAGGGCTCTATATTAGCTCTTTTTTTCCTCCTTTCTTAACCTTATTGGTGTGCTACATAGTCAGATCTATGTATATTCACTTGGGATGTGCCCAGGAGTTCATGAGCAATTTATCAGGGGTCACTTACCCAAACTCCTCCCTCTCAATGACCTACCTATTACTTTTTGTTTGTTTGTGATGCTTTTTTTCAGATAGAAAGTTGGGACTTTATCTGATTAGCTATTTGTATACGTCAGAGAGTTACATCCATATTTTGGCTAAAAGGTAGGGTTACAGAGAATAAAAAAGCAATGGAGTCATTTTACTCTCTTAAAACCACAGTCCTCTGATTAGAGAGAAATATACATTTTCCTTAGAATTTAAGATGTCTGTAGATCTCTGCTGCTACTATTCCTACTTCCATCATCAAGGGTCTTGGATACACAAAACCAAAAATAAGACAAAAAGAAAAGTAAGGGATATTCTCCACTCTCTCTAAACATTCAGAGGAGATCCCTTCCTCACATCTTAAGCCAGAACTAGAGAATTTCTCATGTGACCAGCTCTTTCTGTATCAATACAGAAAGGGTTTTCCTCTGAGTTCAAGCTGTGTTGAGTACAGACTAGGAAAGACTGGAAGGCAAAAAACATTAAATCCATTACTGGTAGTCTCATCTTCTCTAATATGCCTCCTATTTTTCACTTACAGGATCTTCAAACATCTATAGATTTTGTAGGTGCTTTCAGTTGGAAAAATAGAATGTGTTTAAATTGTCTTAGTTCAGGATTTAAAAAAAAACTTACAAGATGCAGAATAAAAGCAAGAATAAAGTGAACAAGGTTGCATGTCAAATTTAGTTACAAAGAAAAGATTGGCATCTCAGTTTTAGGTGATAAAACTGTTCCAATGATTTGCAATATATATGTTAAGGGGTGATAAGATTCAGATCTGAATTCCTTAATTCTAAAGAGCAATATACACACAATAAAAACCAGCATTCACTTCTCAAGGACTATCTTACTGTTTTCAAAAAGTTAGTTTTGTTTTGGATTTGCTTTTTCCTAGGCATATTCATGTACCAGAAGACACTTCATCTCAAGATGTAATGGTTGAAAACATTCTTAATATGGGAAAGAAACAGAAAAAAAAAAAGGAGTCCCTGGCACTTCCAGATAAGATGATCTAAAGACACTCACCCTGAGATACATAACTAAATTAAACTGTCAAAAGTTAAAAACAAGGAATCTTTAAAGCAGCATAAGACAATTTGTTATATACAAGGCAATTTTTATGAGGCTATCAGCAGATTTATTAGCAGAAATTTTGCAAGTTGGAAATTTCCCAGGTGTAGCTATAAATTCAGTGCATCTAGGAGGTGCTTTATGATATAGTCAAGGTGAAGAAAGAAAATAACTTTCAATTAAAATTACTCTGAATGGCAGAGTTGTCCTTCAGAATTGAAAGACAGGAGAGTTTTCCAGACAAGAAAAGCTAATGGAGGTCATAGCCATTAGATAGACCTTTTAAGAAATGATGAAGAAAAAAAATTTAAAGATGAATAAAATGAATCAGTACAGGAAAACATATGAAAACATAAGCCTGTCTGGAAATGTCAAGCATAGTAAAACTGAGAATAGTGTTGTAAAGGTGGTGAATTAATAATTATACACTTAGGGATTAGGTTTTTAAAGTAATAAATAACTATAACTACAGTAAATTGTTAATGGGTACACAAATGATGATTATATCAAAAATGTTGTGGGTGATAAAATGTAGATCTTTAGAATGTATTCAAATTTAAGTTGTTATCAACTTAAAATATCAATTAAACTAAGAGCTGGTTTTGCCAAAAGTTAAAATAATAAATCTTTAACTGGACTTACCAAGAAAAAGGAATGATCAAACAAATAAAATGAGAATGAAAGAGATTAAACTTATACACAAACACAAAAGATAATAAAATACTACTATGTCCATTATATGCTAACAAATTATATAATCTAGAAGAAATGGATACATTTCTAGATACAACCTATCAAGATTGAGTCATGATGAAATAAAAAAAGAAATCTCAATACACAATTACTATAAGGATATTGAATCAGTCATCAAAAACTGCCCAACAGAAAAAGCCAAGGATAAGACAGCTAAACTGGTCAATTATACCAAACATTAAGATTTAATGCCAAAGATTCTCAAACTATTCCGACAATTAGAAGAAGAGGGAAGAACACTTCAAAATTCATTTTACAAAATGAAATTAGAGGCTAATATCTCTAATGAACTGAAATGTAAAACTTCTCAACAAAAGAAAGGATAAAAAATAAGTAATAAAAATAAAGGATAAATCATATGATCATCTCAATAGATATAGAAAATCATCTAACAAAATTCAACATCCATTCACAACAATTATTCTTTACAAATGTTGTATAGCAGGAACACACCTCAACATAATAAAGGTCACATATAGGGCAAGTCCACAGCTAACACTACACTCACATACTTAAGTTTCTGATGGATGGCTATGATTTCCCCATCTTAGTCACCAAAGTTGATAATCACGATCTGGGGATATATATTGTGATGTTTTTTGACTGCAGAGCAGTAAAAATTACACTGTTGCTAAGCAGTCAAGGAAACACCAGATAACCAAGAAGCGTATGCTTTCTAAGGTTCAAAACTCTGGAGCATTCATCTACCTAAACAGTGATGATCATTCTAAATACCCTATTATATGGAAACCTCTGCCAAAAGTGGTTAAAGGCATCTAGTTTGCTTATATTGATAGAGTCCTTGAAACCTAAAGTTATAATAATCTTATTAAATTAATTCCAATGTTAAAATCTTTCCTGTAATATCACTTATCTGCAGTACCATTACTGTATTTTCCATTCATTTCTTTCTCAAATTTTATTATATCATTTTTTATTGAGATATATGGTTGATAATACCATATGATTCAGAAGTATAAGTTCATATATCTCAGTATAATTCATGTATCATGTATATTTCCACACCACACTGACCACCACGGCAGCTACATCCTCCACCATAATCCATTGGTTTTGCTCCCTCTCTTTACCCCACACCTTCTACCTCTAGTAGCCTCAACTCTGCACTTAGATTTAAAGGGTTTGTTTAGGACCTTCCTGGTGGCTCAGCGGTTGAGCGCTGGGTTGCGAAGCTGCCCGCAGCCTCTGCAGTGCTGGTTCGATCCCCGGCTGCTCCTGGCCACGGGAGGAGGGTCCCACGTGGCGCGCAGACCTCCTGCCGCCCGCTGCTCCCCTCAGCAGTGTACTTCAGTTCTTCTGCCTGCTCTACTCCCCGCTCTGGCTCTGTGAATTCTCTCACCCTCCCGCAATTCTGACTGTACCCAGTGCTTGTATAAATAAATAAATAAATCTTTTTTTTTTTTAAATAAATAAATAAATAAAAATAATAAAGGGTTTGTTTGGTTTAGATTTGTCTATCCCTTTGCTTTGTTTCTCTATATTTCACCTATGAGTGAAATCATCTGGTATTTGTCTTTCTCCTTCTAACTTATTTTGCTTGGCACTATCCCCTCCAGTTCCATCCATGTTGTCTCAAATAAGACTGCATCTTATTTATAGCTGAGTACTATTCCACGGTGTAGTTTATACCACATGTTAATACACTCATCTCTCATTGGATACTTAGGGTATTTCCACAGTTTGACTATTATAAATAATGAAAAGAGTAGTGAATATAATCCTTCAAATTATAGTGTTTTTGAATTTTTCAGGTGGTTACCTAAGAGTTGGATTGCTGAATCATAAGGTAGACACATTTTTAATATTTTGAGAAATCTCCATGTTGTTTATATAGGCTAGATCAGTCTACATTCTCACCAACAGTTTTATAAGGTTTCCTTTTTCTCCCCATAAACTAAACACTTACTGTTTCTGATATATTTTTTTAAAGATTTATTTATTTATGCATACAAGAGCTGGAGTACAGGCCAGAGGTGCAGGGGGTGTGTGTGTGAGAGGATTCACCAGAGACAGAGTGGGGAACAGTACAGGCAGACTGACTGAAATACACTGCTGAAAGGAGCAGCTGGAACAACAGGAGAGGTCTACTGCACCATGTGGGCTGCTCCCTGGCCAGCTGGGGATCAAACTTGTGCTGCAGAGGCTGCAGATTGCTTCACTGTGCTGTGCTTAATGTCATGCGCCACCAGGGAGGCCCTGCTTCTGATCTTTTTAATAGTTGTCATTCTCACAGGTGTGAGGTGGTATCTCATTATGGTTTTGACTGATAAGTTAAGTGATAATGAGCATTGTTTTCATATGTTTATTGATCATCTGTATATCTTCCTTGGAAAAGCTCTTCAGCTCTTTTGCCTTTTCTTTTTTGGATTGGGCTATTTGTTTTTTTTGTTGTTGTTGAGTTACAGGTCTTAGATATTAGCTTCTTGTTGGATGTATGATGTGCAAATATTTTCTCTCATTCAGTAGGATGTATTTTCATTTTAATAATAGCTTCTTTTGCTGTTCAGAAGCTTTCTCATTTGATGTAGTCCCATTGAATGCCTTTGCTTTTGTTTCCTTGCCAATGGATTCAAGTCCCTGAAGTCAAAGTTGCTAAACGTTTTGCCTATATTTTCTTCTATATATATTTCATCGTTTCAGATTTTACATCCATGCCTTTAATCCATTTTGAATTAATTTTTAGGTGTGGCATAAGATATTCATCTAATTTCATGATTTTGCTTATGGCTATCCAATTTTCCCAACCTTTTTGTTGAAGAGACATTCCTTTCTCCACGGTAGACTCTTAACTCCATTATCACAAATTAACTGTCCGTATGTGTGGGTTTGTTTCTGGGCTCTCAATTCTACTTCATTGATCTGTATGTCTATTTTTATTCTACTATTATACTGTTTTATTACTATAGTTTGTGTTATCCAGAGTTGAATACATTTTATCTAGTGTTAATCATGTAATAAAGAGCAAAGAAGCTAAAGTATATCTCCATACATTGCCACTTCTCCAAAATGAAATTCCTAAATAACCCTAAGCACTGCATTGAAATATAGCCTGTCTGGTGTCCTATCCATTCTCCTCCAGGACCTTCATTTATCACATATATATGTTAATCCCTGAAGATGTGAGCAAAAGCCCTTCAATCTGAAGTAACACTTTCATTTTGCTGGTTCATTTTTCAGCCTTTACAACTTATTCCAAAAATTATTCTAAATGTTTGATGAGATAAATTTTAAAGAATTCCCAAACTATCCTGGAACATTCATTGATCATATATAAATATTTACACATGCTACTATCTATGAAGGAAAAAAAGACTATTTCTTCAACAAAGAGAGTTTGACATTATTTCTAATGCTTTAGCTTCTCTATTCTCTTCCAAACGACCCCTACATCACCTGTCAACAATATCCTTTCTTTCAAAAAAAATTTTTTTAAGATTTATTTATTTATTTATACAAGAACCCAGGTACAGACCAGATGCGTGGGAGGGTGAGAGGATTCACCAAACACAGAGGGGGGAACAGAACAGGCAGACTGATGAAATACACTGCTGAGGGGAGCAGCGGGAGAGACAGAAGAGGTCTGCCGCGCCATGTGGGACCCTCGCCGGCCGACAGGGATCGAACTGGCCCTGCAGAGGTTGCTAACAGCTTCACAGTGCAGCGCTCAAACACCTGTGCCACCAGGGGAGGCCCTCAAAAAAAAAAATTTTATGGAACAGAGCAAGACTATGCTGATGCTCAGACTTTCAGACTGCAATTGAATTTCTTCCTTAGTGTTTGATGTTTCATTGGTTGTCTGGCTCAGTAATCACTATGTTTTGTCAGTCTCAAATTATGTTTGAAAAAGAATTTGTTCAAATTCTCCATTTCACCTCCACTTAGTGCAACTTGTGCTGGCATGGAAATTATCTTCAAGATTAACATGAAGCTACTCTAAGGCGATAATAATTGCCCTTCAGTTGGAGTAATTACCTGGTCTTAACCAATTGTCGACTTCTGGATGTTGATAGGAGTCATTCAACAGGTTCTTTATAAAAACATGTAATAATTCTTAAAGGATATAACCCCATTTCACAACATGCAATTTTGTTGACCACTCTGTTTAGAAAACCAGGCTCCCTCTGGTTTCCCAGCGCCGGTAGCTCATCTTGACGCATGAGGTCGGCGCTGCATTGGTCATGCCACTTTAGATTACTGGATCTCACAGGATGCTTCAAGGCAGACACACCCAGAGTGACTCACTGAGTGGGAAGTTTAAAAAGATGGTTTTCCTCAGCCATCAATTAGATAAACCACATTTTCCAGGAGAAAAACAGTATCTTAAAAAGTTCTTTACAAACAAAGCTCTCTTGCTCATAATGCTTTCGGTCAGGTTTTCTTGCAAAGGGAAGGATGACTTTAACCTTAATTGCACTTACAAATTAGCAAGTAACATGTAATG
>NW_023602416.1:0-12704 GCF_014898055.3 Talpa occidentalis
ATGGGAAGGAAATATGTGTCTAGTTTGGCTTAAGAAGCAGTTTTCCCCTAGGAAAAAATTATCTTATTTTCAACCATCTTAACACTTGGTCAGTACAACACACAACACACAACACACACACACCACACAACACACGTACGTTTGATACGGATACTAAAATTTAAAAACTTGTCACCAAATTATCAAATACAGGCCTGCAGAGAGATACTGAAGACAAGCAAACTAATCCACTTACAAAGTTCAAGGAAAAGGAAGAACCAGGCATTTAAATAGGCTGGGCAAGGCAGGGAAGTGAAATGGGAATCTTTTGAAAAGTCAGGGCAAAGACAAGATGGGGCTCTCAGATTACTTTCCAGTGAACTGGTTCAGAGAAGACTACTTCTGCCCCCAGCCCTGTCCTGAGAGAGGGTAGAGTGTAGTCTCTGGAGAACGAACCAGAGACTGGAGGAGAGAACAACAGGCACAAAGACTGGGGCTGAGGCATGGGGTTGCAGATTGGAGGCGGTGTACTGTGAGATCTTCTCTTTGACCCCACTTGCTCCAGAACACAGGTACTTCAATGAGTCCCCATACCAGTTTTCCCGCGGAGATCAGAGGCACCCTCTCTGGAGAGACAACCACCTCAGAAGAACCAACATATGGACATTTCGGGACCTGGTGACAATCGGTTGGCAGCTAACAGTCAGCCAGTTGATGGGCTCTCTCATCGCAAAGCTCCAAACAGCTCTTTTCTCTTTTTTTGAAATATTCAGCAAAGAGCTGCCTAGCAGGGCCTCCCCAGTGGCGCAGTGGGTTGAGTGAAGTGTAGCACTGTGAAGCTGTCCGCAGCCTCTGCAGTGGGGGTTTGATTGCTGGCCAGCCAGGGAGATACCCACATGGCACGGCAGACCTCTCCTGTCTTGCCTGCTGCTCCCCTCAGCAGTGTCTTCGGTCCGTCTGCCTGTTCTGTTCCCTGCTCTGCCTCTGGTGAGTCCTCTCACCCTCCCATGCCTCTGGCCTGTACCCCAGTTCTTGAATAAATAAATCTTTTTTTTTTAAAAAAAAGAGCTGCCCTAGCAGCTGAAGAAAGCCACCATCATGACTGAGACAAAAGGATAAGGGGCACAGGAAACATAAATTATTATTGGGCAAACAGAAAATAACTTTTAAAAACTAATTCATATCTTTAAGGAGATGAGAAGATGTTGCATATACCAAAGATTATGGTAATAAAAAATGTTTAGGGGCCTCCTTGTGGCACAAGGGGTTAAGTACCACACTATGAAGCAATCCGTAGCCTCTGCAGCACGAGTTCGATACCTGGCCAGCCAGGGAGCAACCCACACGGTGTAGCAGACCTTCCTGACTCTCCTACTGCTCCCCTCAGCAGTGTCTTCGGTCCATCTGCCTGCTCTGTTCCCCACTCTATCTCTGGTGAATCCGCTCCCCCTCCGCATCTCTGGCCTGTACCCCAGCTCTTGTATGCATAAATAAATCTTTAAAAAAAATTAATAATTAAAAAATGTTTAGAGATTGTAAACAAAAGCTGAAGTTTCATTTAAAAGCCTGCAAAATGCAGCACTCTAAAGTAGAGAGAAAGAGAGACATTGTAGAATAAAATATGATCGGAGTCAGCCTGAAAGTGTCAAACAGAAGAAGAAAAAAAATGGAGACTATTTCCCAGGGCCTACAGATGAGCCTTTAGCTGGCACAGAAATGCAAAACGAATGACAAACTTCAGTGAAGCTTGATACAACCAGAGAAAAAGAACTAAAATCTTCCACAGGAGAAAAAATAAGGAAGTCACAAGGAAAGGAATAGGAATCAGAATAGCAACTGACTTAACACAGGAGCATAAAAATGAAACACTAACTTTTCAGAGAATGATTTCTAATCTATAATCTTTTGCCTGGAAAAAATGTCAATATGAAGTGGAAGTGTTTATTTTTTCCTTTCATTAGCTCTCCAGACAAATTTTCAAAAGGAAGAATAAAATAAATTTTTTTCAAACATATGTTTCATCTTTAAAAAATGGAATATAAAGGACCTAGCAGCGAAGAGACACTAGTTCAAACAAGCAGAAAGATGGAAGGGTCTCTATTAATGGAACTATTAGATGATCTAGACAGCTTTCCTTGTGTGGAAAACAGAAAAAGGTATTTAACTGAGCTGTCAAAAAATGTGAGGAGGCTTCATGTTTTTAAAGAAAGCCAAGTAAATAAAACATACGTTACTGCAAGAAAATCAGAAACTGGCAAACCTTATGGTTCAGCAGTCAATAATATTTACAGACATAATGAAACACTGAATATACATATAACCAAAAATTCAGGAATAACTACAGTGGAAGGAATAAGGAGGAAAAAATAGGGAGGGGCAGAGTGTAGAATATAAGAACTTAATGCTCATATACCTTAATTTATATAGTGGTTAAATAGCAAAGTGGTTGCCTCTTGAATATGAGAAATGGGTTGGAAAGACTTTTATAAGCCCTCTAATACTACTTGACTTTTTAATACTTATGCATATATTCCTTTGCATATTAATTTTATAAGTCACATAATTTAAAATATGAAAAAGTATCCAGAACATTTAAAAGTCTGAATTCTATAGCAAATAAGCAATTTCATGATTCTATTTTTTAAAGAGATCTTAGTAGAAAATTATGTCATCAGAAAAGTAATAATTTTAAGGAAATAAAACTAGTGAAGGGGTCACAGTTTACTTATGAGCTACGCTGACATCTTGTAAAGACTGGTAGAAACTCATCAAATTATTTGGAAGAAAGTGAGCCCAGGGACCCACCCGTGCTAGCTGACTGAATTGGGCACATGAGGTTTGGTGTGGTTATAATTGCAGAAAGGTCACCAAATGAGAAGCCAGAGGACCCTGGCTTCCACCCTTGTAGCTATTTTATACCAGCTCCTTGAATTCAGTTTCTGGGCCTACAGAGACATACAAGATAATCATGTTACAGACGACCTCTTCTCCATCATCAGACATCACTTATGACTATGTACATGTTAATGACATGATCAAGAAAGTTTAGTATATGTGCTGCTGAACCGAGCACTTGATCAAGAAAGTTTTAAAGGAACAAAATGAACTGAGAATAAGTTGAGCTGCTAACCTTAACACAGAATATTTTCCATTAATGGAACACAGGATAGTAGTTTATAATTTTCAAGTTTTAACTTCTAATTGTCATGTACTATTCTTACACATATAATTACTGACATTCTTAGATCAAGGTCAATGCAAAACACACAGAAACGTCAATAAAATAAATTTAAATCTTCTATCAGCAATTCACTGCAAAGTTTTTCTTAAATCTGCTAAAATTAAAAAAAAAAAAAAAACAATTTAAGAACTTACCAACCATTAAATCCTACATAGAGATCCAAGTCAATCAAAGCAGCTGCTGCTTCCTTGCTACCATCAAATGAATGCACCTAGGGACACAGAGGTAAGGTATTATTATATAACCAGGATGCTTTAACATTCTAAGCCTTTTTTAAGAGTTTATTAAAAAAAAGTGAGAGAGAGCTACAGATACATTAGGGATTTTTGGACCACAGGGTTTCAAATACAGTAGCCCCTAAAATTTTTATTTTCTAGTCAAATTTCACAGTTAAAATCTGCCATCTCCAATGATCCGAGACAAGGAGTTGGCTAGCTGGACTTCTCTCTGGCTGTGCCACGTCCCTGCACCAGCATTACCAGAGCACCTCCAGAGAAAGGGGCTGGAGGGGGAGTCAGATTATTAGGCAACAAACATGAGGAAAAGTTAGAAATATTATAAAGCTATTTAAGATATTTTTAAATGTAGTTTAATTTTCCTGTTAGAAGATACTTTTTTCCTAGAAAAAACTTTTTAGAGGCAAGTTTTAAGATCTATAAAAAGGTTGTGAGGGGCCTTCCCTGGTGGCACAGCGGTTGAGCGCTGGGCTGCGAAGCTGCCCGCAGCCCCTGCAGCGCCGGTTGGTTCCCCGGCCACTGGCGAGGGTCCTACAAGGCGCGCAGACCTCTCCTGCAGCCCGCTGCTCCCCTCAGCAGTGTATTTCTTTGTCAGTCTGCCTGTTCTGTTCCCTGCTCTGGCAAATTCTCTCTCCCTCCTGCGCTTCTGACTGTACCCAGTGCTTGTAAATAAATAAATAAACAAAAAAAAAAAAAAAAAAAGGCTTTGCTAGAAAGTCACCACCAGTCACTATACAATTATTTAAAAAAAAAAAAAAAGGTGGTGAGAACATTTACAACAGGTCTAAATATGTTAGTATCAATTCATCAGGCAAGGACTGAGATGGGGCTTCTCCTTGTCATAGAGGGGTGAAAGTGCAGTTCCTCACATGTTGGATGTACTTATGTAATCAAGACAAACAAGTGTGTCACATTAATACCAAGTCCAGAGAATTGTTTCTCAACAACGATGAAAACTGCTGCAGAGCTGCCCCTCAGCACTTCCAGTGACAAAACCGTGCCTCCATTAATACAGAAATTATTTTATTTTAAAGATTTATTTTATATTTATTTATGCATACAAGGACAGTGATGCAGGCCACAGCTATAGGGGGTAAGAGGATTCACCAGAGACAGAGTTGGGAGCAGAACAGGCAGACTGACTGAAATACACTGCCGAGGGGGGCAGTGGGCAAGACAGGAGAGGTCTGCTGTGCCCTGTGGGTCAGCTCCCTGGCTGGGGATGGAACTCATGCCAGTAGCGGCTCCCTGCTATCTTTTTTTTTTTTTTTTAACAATTTTTTGAATTGCAAATATTTTTTATTTTTTATTTATTTATTTTTAATTTTTATTTATTTATACAAGCACTGGGTACAGTCAGAAGCGCGGGAGGGTGAGAGAATTCACCAGAGCCAGAGCGGGGAGCAGAGCAGGCAGAAGGACCGAAGTACACTGCTGAGGGGAGCAGCGGGCGGCAGGAGAGGTCTGCGCGCCATGTGGGACCCTCCTCTGGTGGCCGGGGAGCAGCCGGGGATCGAACCAGCTCTGCAGAGGCCATGGGCAGCTTCGCAACCCAGAGCTCAACCGCTGCGCCACCGGGGAGGCCCACTCCCTGCTATCTTGATAGTGCTGAGACTTAACCCCTTGCACCACAAGGAGGCCCAATATTGAAATAATTTTAAATGTGATTCTTCAACAAGTATTTCAGAGAATTATTCTTTATTTAGCAATCTCTTTTTTAATTAAAATTGAACCCAAGTTGGATTTGTTGTTGCTGTTATTTTTTTAACTATTATAGAATCATCCAATTTAATTCTTATTTAGAAATAAAGCAAATGGGCTGAGAGGTAAAGACTGAAGGCTATTAAGTGCCACCAGTAATTCAAGGGCATTAACGAAAGTCTCTCAGTTCCCAAGTGCAATTCCAAAAGAATAAGCTGGCCAGTATGCTACAAAGAAGTGCTCAGTAATATCAACACCACAGCAACACAGGAAACACACATCACTTGTAGTATAAACATTGATGCAGATGCTGAATAAAAACTTGAGAGACTACATAAAATGTCAAAGCAACACAACATGGGTACACAGTAAAGGCTTGGTACTGTTCCTCTTTCCTTAGCTGGCACAGTATAGAGATTTTTTTTATAGCTGGATAACAGCTTTTTTGCTGGAGATCAATGAGGCTCTCCTGAAGATAGAAAATATGTATTTTCGAGCATTTTCTGAGGCAGATTTTCAGAGGCATTAATGATCCAGAAAAGATGAAAAAGCACTAGCATGGCCACTTGAGTTAAATGGTGGGCAGATAACACTTAGGGAAACAGCTCAACGCTAATGACTGAAATGACCCTACAGAGAAAGGCTTATTAGCACAGAAGCAGCAAACTACAGAAAGGAGAGGCTCTAGATCACTGAGGTAATAGTTTATGAACAGAGTTGACAAGAAATTAAGAAGGCAAACCTGAAATGAATGTGAAAAATTTTAAAACTACTAAAATTAGTTTATATTTTTGCTCAAAATTTAATTTGAAGAACATTTAAAGAATGGCTGGTAGAAGAGGCAGAGAAGAAATATCACATGCACTGTTAAAATGTGTAGGGTAAATCGATGGACTTTCTTATGACCAGAATTCTGTACTCAATTCTTGTACTCCAAACAAGTAACTAATTAAAAGTATGATTTATGGGGCCTCCTGGTGATGCAGCAGTTGAGCGCTGGGTTGCGAGGCTGCTCGCAGCCTCTGCAGCACCAGTTCGATCCCCAGCTGCTCCCCAGTCACCGGAGGAGGGCACACATGGTGCACAGACCTCTTCTGCCACCCGCTGCTCCCCTCAGCAGTGTACCTCGGTCCTTCTGCCTGCTCTGCTCCCTGCTCTGGCTCTGGTGAATTCTCTCACCCTCCCGTGCTTCTGACTGTACCCAGTGTTTGTATAAATAAACAAACAAACAAACAAATGAATAAATAAATCTTTAAAAAAATAAAAATAAAAAAATGAAAGTATGATTTATGTTTGGATGACATCTGGCCCAGAGATCAAACAGTAAACTTACATGTACTTCAAATGAGAGAAGAGCCTTAACAAATTTACCGTTACATGTGAATTACTTTAGAGGCCAATCTTTGTAATTACCAAGATGCTTTCATGCATCATACATTAAAAACAGCTCTTATACTGGGGCTCCCTAGTGGCGCAAGGGGTTAAGCACCATACTATAAAGCAATCCTCAGCCTCTCCAGCATGAGTTCGATTCCCGGCCGCAGACCTCTCCTGTCTCGCCTGCTGCTCTCCTCAACAGTGTACTTTGATCAGTCTGGCTGTTCTGTCCCCACTCTGTCTCTGGTGAATCCCTCACCCCCCGCATCTCTGGCCTGTACCCAGCTCTTGTAAGCATAAATAAATCTTAAAAAAAAAAAAAAAAAAAAACAACTCTTACACTTACCACCCCACCTACACATCGATCTCTGTTTCTTTTCATTATGTCTGTGAATTAAAAGAGAGAACTTTCAGCAAATAGCTTGATTTCTGCAAAATTTTTAAATTCTGAAAAAGATTTTAGCTTTGACTCACCTAAGAATTCATCATGTGAGTTTCGACAGTGAAGAAACATTGGCAATTTTGTTTGTTCTGAGAGTTCAAACTGTTTTTCAAAATATCTTATAATGCAAAAAAGATTTCCTTGTTAAAATGTTATTTTAGCATGAGAAATACAATTACATCGAGTGATTTTTTTTTTTTTTTTTTTGGGGTTAGAGGAATTTTATCCTCTAGAAATTAGGACAGAAATGTAGGATAAAATTAATTCAGACATTTAAATACATCAGGCTTATTAGTAAAGCCTTTATAACATAAAACTTCTAGAAAGGAATACTTTATTTTCTGAAATTACAGATTTTCAGAAATGTTATTCATGGGCCCTTGACTGTCATCCCGTTACAAAGTCTGTTTGCCTCAGGAGGCTGACCTTGAAAACAGACAGAAACGGAGGAATGATGACTCCCTTCCTTCGGGCATAACCTAAAAACTATTACAGACAACTGTTTTTCAACTTAAATGTGAATATGTGAACTTTTAAGGTTGAGTGAGCCCACCTACATGAAATTCAAGAGATATCAAGTGATAATCCAGCTGTTAATCACACAAATGTCCTTGAAAAACCCAGCAAATAATATACCACTAATAAGCGGTGATAGGTTATATAAATGGGAGGCCTGAAAGAGAGTCCACAGTACATGACTTTGACCCTTCCTCTGCCCCCTGGTTATGGACCTTCATACTCCGAGAACCTGGAGGTTTAAGTCTAGGGTGTGACATGTTCCCTAGTCAGCCCACTGCTCACTCACTGTGTACATTTTCAACTGGGCTGGAACAGCAGGATCTCCTCTGTGGCAGGGCAGGGGAGGGAGGAGAGGCGGATACTTTTGGTATGCATAATCTGAAAACTCCTTTCAGGTCACCCACTAGCTTAATCAAGATCATATGACAAAAATGGTTAATTATTAATTATTTTGACAGAATTGGACAGTATCTTCAAAGTGAATTTAAGAGGAGATTCCTCCTTTGTGTTTAAGAAACTGAGCGGGATGAAGATTTGCCTATCTAAGTGTCTCTAGGAATAGATAATATACCTTGTTCATATTTTTGTATACTATGTTCTAGCAGTTTCTGGCACCTAAAGTACAGATATTTGTTGAGTAGAAAAAAATAACTAAATTAACCACCTTTAGAACTTCATTTTAATGTTTTACCATCTTGATAATTAAGACATTATTTTTGAAATTCAACAAAATGCTCAAGTTTTAAATCAATCTCATGACCTAATTTTATTTTCTGTGTGGAACACTGACCCAGGAGCTCCAAGCGAAGGCGATGGGTTGGAAACAGTCTCTAAGGCATGTCATCTAATATCTACTGCGGGTACAAGATAGTTTTTTAGCTTTGGTGATGGTTGCTATAATCCTCTTGGAGCATCCCTTACTCTTGAAAGGGTTCATGTACAAATGCATTAATTAAACAAACAAACATACAAAAAAGGCTCTATCTTGTAAAATTATCCTTACTTCTACCATTAAAATCAAATCAGATAGTTTATCAGTTAGGGAATTATAAGCTTTTCAATATAGAAAGTGAAAAACAGGAAATCCTGATGCTTAATCCAAATATATACTGAACTGATAAAAGCTGTTAATAACCATGCTTAAGATTTAACAATAATTTCTAAGGTCAAATAAATTTCCTTACTTGAGCTGAGTATCTTTGGGACAAAACTGTAGTCGGTCAAAATCTTGAAAATAAAAAGAATCTGTAAATAGTCATGACTCAACAGGACAATCAATTATTTTCACACACAGTCTCCAGGCTGCACTCACCGAGCCCACACTCCCCTATGGCTACCACCTTCCCCTTGTTCTTTTCAGCAAGATTTAGCAGCTCCTTTAAGTAAAGATCAGGGTTGTTCTTTTCAAATTCATCACATCTTGTAGGATGACATCCAACTGTACTGAAAAACATGTCTAACACAAAATGTCTTAGGATTATTTTCAAAGTATTTTCCATATTTATATTTAATATGCAAAATACTATATATTTAATATGCAGAATACCAAATTATTTCAACAGCTTAATTTTTAACAGTAATCATCAACGATTCAAACTACCAGATTTGCATTAGATTAATCATATAAAATTTTTTGGAATACCTTAACAAAGCTGTGACTATGAAAACTGCCTTAATGTGTGAATAAAAATAATTGAGTCAACTCATTCCAAAGCTTGGTATTTACTGAGCTAGAGAGAATAAAAAATGAAGCCATTACTTGGAGAACAAAATATTATCACCTAATTTTATTTTTTATATTGGCTGTTCATGTGACTGTCTTGTTTCATGTGTCTAATATAATAGTTAAAATGCATTCCCTTTAAAAAGGGTGATTTAAGTGATGGGAGAGGGGATTGGTTTTTCTAATAACAAAGCTCACTTATTTAGAGGCCAGACTTGGAGAGTTTTGACTGTATGGAACATAAATGTGAGGTCAAAAGCTATTTTGAGTGGCTTCAGGTAACTTCCCCTGAACCCATGGGGAAGGCACAGAGCCTTCCTCGGGACCCCATGCAGATGTTTACGTGTAAAGGGAGGCAGAGTTTTTAAAGTAGTGAGGGCACAGGTACATGGAGGGGGGAGGACAAGAGATGAAAATGGAGATCTGAGGACGTTTTAAAGTACCTGTTTGGCGATAAAAAGTATGGAAAAGAGTATTTTTATGTATTTCAAGAGATTCTGGGAAGAGGATTATTTTTACGATCTGAACCACTAAGAAAAAGTATCAGCAGACCACGAAGAGTAGTAAGTATTTAGAAAGATTTCACTAAAAACCAGTATTTTATGAATCAGTATTTCAAAAAATATTAATATGGCATGCCTAAATCCCCAGTATATATAGCACGAGACATGCAAAAAAAAAAAAAGGCTAAAAAATTTAAAAGCAGATTTAAGTTATTTTATGTATCTAGGATTCCTTTAGGAATCAATTCCAAAACTTTATTCTAGACTTTAAATACAAAATGAACATAAAGTGAGCATATGAAGGACTATATATTATATTACTTGCATTCCTAGGGCTTTACAGTGTCTGGTCTGCAGAATCTTTAATAAATGATCTTTTCACAGATTAAGTTAAGAGTTTAACAGAAACACATTACAAAATACAAAAAAAAAGGGGCCTCCCTGGTGGCGCAAGGGTTAAGATGCAACCTGTGAAGCTATCCGCAGTCACTGCAGCATGAGTTCGATTCCCGGCCAGCTAGAGAGCAACCCACATGGTGCAGCAGACCTCTCCTGACTTGCCCTGCTGCTACCCTCAGCTGTGTACCTCAGTCAATCTGCTTGTTCTGTTCCCCACTCTGTCTCTGGTGAATCCTCTTACCTACCCATACCTCTGGCCTGTACCCCAGTTCTTGTATGCATAAATAAATAAATCTTTCAAAAAAAATACAAAAAAATTCTACATCAGGAATATCTGAGACTAAATTATCTACCAGGTAAGCAGTTAATTTCCTTTAACTGAAATTTTAAAATAATTTTTTGTTAAGTACAATGAGAGGATTTTATTTAAGCATCTGGTATACCAATGGGCACTTTGAATTTTTTCATTAATTTTTTTCATTAGATTGAATTTTTTCATTTTAATCAGTCTGTTAACAGTCTGACATCGGTCTGTTTTCCTGTTGTTTCTACAGTCACTATCCATTGTATTGTACCTGAAGTAGCAGTCAGAGAGACTTCTTCAAAATAACTTAATTCTTATTTTTTTTGGTAAAAGTAATATGAGGATACCATTTGTTTGTGCCAAATGCAGTGCGTCTTTACTCTCTTGCAGACTTCCACCTGTAATCATAAACTGAAAAAGAAAAAAATAAGCTGACTTTAACCTGGGCATCATCAGTTTCCCAAACATGGCTTCCTGTTGCTTTTTACCAGAATGTTTTTCCCTTTTTGACTATCACACACCTACCCTTTAAAATTCAGCTGAAATACCACCTCTTATGTAGTGGTGCCTGACTTCTCTACACACACGCAAACGCACACAAGTATACATGCATACACACGCACACAATCACATGCATGTCATGTAGAATTTGCCACTCCCCTATTAAAATGTACCTATATGATGTCTCTCATTCTAGATAGGAGTTCTGTAAGGACAGAGACCATGTTTTAGGCAGCCTGAAATAACTAAAGACCACTGAATTTAGAATTCTGTTACTCTTAATCAGTGATTCAACAGTGCTGACTAATTCAATAGTTTTCCCAGTGTGGTCCCAGAGCCACCCGAGCATGAGAGGTCAAAACTATTTTCTTAAGATGCTGTTTGTCATTTTCACCCCCATTCTGTCATTGGTGGGCAACGAGGTATTCCAGAGGCTACATGTTGTGTGACATCACAACATCACAGGCTGACTGCAGAAACAGAAAGTTCAGTTGTCTTCTACTAATCCAGACATTAAAGAGATGTAAAATAATTCCACTCGTCATTAAATTTTTTTGGTTTGGCCAACAGACATATGAAAAAATGTTCAACATCACTTGTCATCAGGGAAATGCAAATCAAAACTACCATGAGATACCATCTCACACCAGTGAGAATGGCACATATTAAAAAAACTAGCAACAACAAATGTTGGCGAGGATGTGGAGAAAAAGGAACTCTTCTGCACTGTTGGTGGGAGTGCAAACTGGTCCAACCACTATGGAGAGCTGTGTGGAGATTTCTGGACCTACTAAACATAGAGCTTCCATATGATCAGCAATTCCACTCCTAGGTATTTACCAAAGGACACAGAAACATCAATTCCAAAGAGCACCTGCACCCCTATGTTTATAGCAGCACTGTTTACAATAGCTAAGCTTTGGAAACAACCCAAATGCCCAAAGTAGATGACTGGATCAAGAAGATGTGGTACATATATACCATGGAATATTACTCAGCATTCAAAAAAGATAAACACATGCAATTTGCAGCAACATGGATGGCGCTGGAGGGATCATGCTCAGCGAAATAAGCCAAAAAGAAAAGAAAAATACCGGATGGTCTCACTCATAGCAGGAATCTAGAAAACTTAATAAGGGACAGGAAAATGAATATAAGAAAGTGAAAATCAAAATCAACAAAAACTATGAACCAGAGACACTTTTTGGGGTGGGGGGCGGGAGGGGAAGGATTGGGTCAGAATGGGGCGTTTGCAATTGTATGGGGGAATATAAAAATAAAATTTAAGATTAAAAAAAAAAAAAAATTTTTTGGTTTGAAAAATACTTTTCATAAAAATGTTTATATGATGTTTTCTGTTACATACAATGTTTTCTGTTACATATGTTTTTTGTTACTTTTAAATGAATTACTAGACATTTAAAAATTTCCTGAGTTTTAATTTCCAATATAGTGTATATCAATAGCTAAAATTAACATAAACAAAAGCTCTTTGGGTCCTCAATAATAAAAGGAATGTGAAGGAATTCTGAGAAGAGAAAGTTTGAGAATCTCTGGGTTAAATGATGGATCCTTTGTAGGAAAAGTTATGGCTCAGTCAAAGCAGTAAATGTCTATAGAGAGAGTTATTAGATGCACTAGTGGTGAAAACGCCATCTTTTGCTAATATGTTAAAAGGAAAAATAACCACTATAAAGCTTTGTGTTATGGTGACTACAAAGGCAGTTCCGCTTAAATGCACCTTCTAAAGCAATGATTATGGCACGCTGATGTATACTT
>NW_023602417.1:0-12703 GCF_014898055.3 Talpa occidentalis
AAAGACAGCAAGTGGAGGCCACCCCCTTGTGGACTGCGGTGGCCTCATACCTGTGGGGCATTTGAGAGGAGCGACGGGGGAGGCCACCCCTTTGCGGATTGGGGTGGCCTCATGCCTGCAGGACTTTTGTGAGGAGGGGGATGGGGGAGTTCTCCCCTTTGTGGATTGGGGTGGCCTCATACTTTTGTGAGGGGGCAAGGGGGAGACCACCCCTTTGTGCACTGGGGTGGCTTCATGCGGTGGATCTTTTGGTGAGGGGCGGACGGGAGAGGCCACTCCTCTGCAGATTGGGTGGCCTCATACCCATGGGCCTTTTGTGGGGGGGAAGGAGGAGGCCACCCCTTTGCACATTGGGGTGGCCTCATGCCCGTGGGACTTTTGTGAGGACAGCAGAAGCCACCCCTTTGTGGATTGGGGTAGCCTCATCCCGCAGGACTTGAGGGGTGATGGGGGAGGCCACCCCTAGCAGATTGGGGTGGCCTCATGCCCGCGAACCTTTTGTGAGCGGGGACAGGGGAGGACACCCCTTTGAGGACTGTGGTGGCCTCATGCCCGCGGGACTTTTGTGAGTGGGACAGGGTAACCTCAAGCTGCAAGACATGTGTAGTGAGCAGAGCCCCCCCTTAACAGGTGGGTTCCCACAAAATAATCAGGCACACATACCCATGGGGACTTTTGCTAGGTAGTAGGAGAGGCCTGCCCTTTGCAGACAGGGATCACCTCCAGAATAATTGGGTGCAACAAAAAGTAAAAATAAAAAAAAATATAGAAAAATCAAAAAAATTATTGGGTCCAACAAAAAATTAAAAACAAAACAAAAAAAAAATTGGGTGCAAAGGCCCATGGGGAAATTTCAAAAGGGAGCAGGGGAGGTCACCCCTTTGTGGATCTGGGTGGTCTCAAATAAACCACTGCTATCTCTGTGGCTACACTCTAGACAGCTGTTGGTGCCCACCTGCCCCAGCTGGTATCTCTGTCTGCACTTAGCCCCCGTGCTGGGCTTTCAAAGTGCTGCCCCGCTCGACACGGTTGGGGTGAGGTGGGGGGCACGTGGCCCAAAATTGCCTGATATAACCTAGGCCCTCTGCAAGAAGGCCTGGTAAGGATTCAATTGGTCATTCAAGGAGCCCCTATATTGTAGAATGGAGCCCCCTAAATAACTAGCTGGATATTTCTAGCTCCTTGCCTCAGGAAGTATGATTAGTCCAGAGTTAAATTAAGACACAGCCCTAACCTCAGAGGCTAGGGTCTGCACCTATTTCACCCTATTAGATAGGGGAGTTGTTGTACCCCTTTTTTAAGCCGAGGGATGAAAGGACGACTGGGAAGGAGAGCCAAAGGACAGGGTGGGAAAGCCTGGGGAACAGGGATGGGTTGGTGAGGGCCAGGTGGGGGAGAGCCTCCGGCCCCAGGCCAGTGGCCTAGACCACCATTATCTTCACCTCGTTGTCGTCAGCCTGGTAGAAGAAGGGAAGGCATGGGCTGTTTCCAATGGTGACGCCTTCCTGGGAGTTCTGAATTTCTTGAAGCAGCTGAACGACCTGCTGTGCAGAGGCGTTCTCGAGGGGAGTCAGGCCCAGCTGGGCCTCACCCTGGGTCGGCTGCACATCGCGGACAAGGCTCACCTTACTTGGTTCTTTAGAGAGTGTAAGGGCAGGAGCAGGGCACAGAGCAGGTTTTCTGATCCCATGCAGACCGGGTAAAGGAGGAGTCAGAGTCCTCAGTGGCTTTGCAGGTTTTTATTGGGGTTCACCAGGCATATGGCAGGCAGGGGTGCTGGCTGGGGGGCTGGGAGGCTGGCAAATCTTCACTTTATCTGGGCTCTCTGGTGATCTCGGCTTCTCTTCCGGCTTTCGGCTTCTACTGCTGCTGCTGGCGTCCCCGTGACGCTGCCCTTAAAAGCACAGTCTTAGCTCAGCTGAATCCCATCTACCTATGCCCACACCCTACTCCAGGTGCCCGCCATCAGGCATGTAGTCAGGACAAGGATCCATCATCTATCCTGATGGCGGAAGGGCAGAAAAGCCTGATATTTTCTTTACCCTACAGTGCACCCCCTCAGGGTTTTCTGCCATACAGTCTATACATATATATACAATTTTCTAAGCAAACAAACAATGCAGCCATGGCCCACAAAAGCAAATACATCGAATATAACAAAATACAATATAACAAAATACAACAGAACACAAATAAGTCCAGGCAGGGCACCAACCTAGTGCAAAAGACAATTATTGGTACCAGCAGATGAGCCACCAAATCTGCAGCTGAAGGCACTGCTCATACGAGGGAGGGGAACACTCAGGCATCTACTATTGCAACACGCCAAGAGCCGTCAGGCTTCCTGGCCTTCTCTGGCTGTAGTCTCGGCTACAAGCCACACACCGCATCCACCCATAGGATGCACTAGCTCTGGGATTGGCAATTTTATTCTCTTGGGGGTAATCACCAACCCTCAAGGTTTCTGTCTGCAGTCGCTCCAACACTCGGCCTTCATAGCCACCAATGCGACTCACAGACCCCTGCACTCAAGCCAACCCACGGCACAAGCACCTGGGTCGGGGATCCAAATGCTACATTTGACTTGGGCTCCACCCCAAGCCACGTTCCCCACCCGTCCCCCAAGGACAGGTTCCTCAGCTCCTCACCCTCACTCAAGAATGAGCAGGGCATCACCCACAGGTGATTTACGAGACTCACAGGGCTTCAGCATACCCAGGCTGCTTAACAGCCGCTCAGGGCTTCTCAACTTAGCATCAGTACGAGCTTTTGCCTTCTCAGTTGGCTTTTCTCCTCTGCCTGGCTGCTGGGCATACACAGGCTGCTTTTGGCCATCAAGGCCCACTGGCCACCCCCAGATTCTCAAAAAAAAAAACCCATAACCTGCCAAGGTCCTCCACCTTCTGGCGGGATTGTCAGTCCAAGTTTTTCAGTCCATGTCCATCAGTTGAAGTCCATTGGCCTCTCCCTGCATCAGCACCGGCGAGTGCTGAATCATGGTCCTCTCCTCCCCGACGATTCTGCTGCCTCAGGGGTCATTGGCTGGTCCTTTCGGGTGTCGTTGGCTGGTTCTCTCGGGCGTTTCCTTCACGACAGGTGTCATCTTGTAGCTCGTGGACATTTTCCACCTTCTGTGCCAGCATGGCGCCTCCAGCGTTGTCACAGGCAGTCTGTTCTCCTTAGTCCCTCCAGGTCTTCGGAGGGCTCCATACACCCGTCTGCATGGATCATCCTGCCGACTAACGCCAATTGTAAGGGCAGGAACTGGCCACAGTGCAGGTTTTCTGATCCCATGCAGACCAGGCAAAGGAGGAGTCAGAGTCCTCAGTGGTTTTGCAGGTTTTTTATTGGGGTTCACCAGGCATATGGCAGGCAGGGGTGCTGGCTGGGGGGCTAGGAGGCTGGCAGGCCTCCCAGCCCCCAGCAACTCTTCACTCTATCTGGGCTCTCTGGTGATCTCGGCTTCTCTTCCGGCTTCAGCTTCGGCTTCTACTGCTGCTGCTGGCGTCCCCGTGACGCCGCCCTTAAAAGCAGTCTTAGCTCAGCTGAATCCCATCTACCTATGCCCACACCCTACTCCAGGTGCCCGCCATCAGGCATGCATTCAGGACAAGGATCCATCATCTATCCTGATGGCGGAAGGGCAGAAAAGCCTGATATTTTCTTTACCCTACAGAGAGACAGAGACAGGATGCTGTGTGCCTGGCGGAGTGTGCTCTTCCTGACCAGCTGCCCGTTAGGGGCTTTCTTCACCTTGGACTTTGGCGGTGCCAAGCTTCTTGGGGACTAGGCATGCGCTAGTGGGCTCAGCAGCAGGGTTCTGGGCAGGTGCTCAGGGCTTCGCCCGCCATTCGTTGTGCACCTCCACCAGCCGCAAAACCAGCTCTTGCAGCTCTAACAGCTTCACCTGGAAGCAGAGATGCTCAGAAGCCCGCCCCGCCCCCAGCCGCACCACCATGGAGCCAGAGCTCTGACTACCTTCATCTCCTCTTTGTCCTGGGCCAGCTGGCTTATGGACTCCTCCTTCTCTTGGTGCTCCTCCCTCATCACTGCTCTCTGGTTCTGGTAGAGAGCGATGTATTCTCCTAGGGGGAGGGCGCGCAGACAGCTCAGCTGCTGGGGTCTCCCCAGCCTCTGCATAGCACCCCAGCTGCAGGGCACAAGCCTCCCCGCTCACCGATGGTGTCTCTCCAGACATCTGGATACATCGATGCTCCAGCTCCTCCATCCAGTCCTGTAAGCCCACTTTCTCCTGCATGAGCTCGGTAAAGCGGCCCTCGGCCAGACAGCGGGCTCAGGGGCTCAGCAGTGCCGGCCTGCCCAGCACCCAGCCCGCCCAGCCCTCCGGAAAACCACACTGTAGGGTAAGATAAAACTATCAGGCTTTTCTGCCCTCCCGCCTTTAGGATAGATGAGGGAACCCTGTGGTCTGAATGCAAGCCTGATGCAGGCACCTGGAGTAGGGTGTGGGCATATGTAGATGGGATTCACCTGGGCTAAGACTGGGCTTTTAAGGGTGGCATTCACAGCAAAAGCAGAGAAACGTAAGCAGAACCGAGAGAGCAGAGCAGCAGAGACCACCAGAGAACGCCAGAGAGCCCAGAAAGAGTGAAGACTTGCTGGGGGCTGGGAGGCCTGTCAGCCTCCTGACCCCCTAGCACCCCTACCTGCCATGTATCCAGTAAATCCCAATAAAAGCCTACAAAAGCCACTGAGGCTTCCAGGACTCTCTTCTCCTGTACCCAGTCTGCTGGATCAGAAAACCTGCCCCGTGTCCATTCCTTCCTCTCTTACAATTGGTGTAAGTCAGCAAGATGATCCATGTAGACCGGTATGGAGCCCTCCGAAGACCGGGAGGGACTGAGGAGCAGCAGACAGTGTTTGCCTGTGACAGCGCTGGACGTGTCATGGCGGGACAGGGGAAGGGAAAGGTACGGGACCTGCGGGATGAGACCTCGCCTGGAGGAGGAGATGCCCGAGAGGACCAGCCAACAATCCCCGCCTAGGCAGCAAGAATCGTCGGGGGAGAAAGGACCACGACTCAGAGCTCCCCAGTGTGGACAAAGGGAAAAGCCGATGAACTTGGACTAATGGACTAACAATCCCGCCAGAAGGGGGAGGACCTTGGCAAGTTTGATATGTTTTGGGGACCCTGAGGAAGGATGGGATTGTCCACCCCCAGAGATGGGAGTCTGGGGGTGTCAGTGGGCCTTGGTGGCCAAAGGCAGCCGGTGTACTGCCCAGCAGCTAAGCAGAGGAGAAAAGCCAACTGAGAAGGCAAAAGCTGGTGCTAAGTTCGGGAAGCCCTGAGCGGCTGTTACGCACTACGTAAGCTAAAGGCCAGTGAGTCTTTTAAAATCACCTGTGGGTGATGCCCTGCTCATAGTTGAGTGAGGGGGAGGAGCTGAGGAGCCCATCTTTGGGGGATGGGTAGGGAACGTGGCTTGTGGTGGAGCCCACAGCCAAAGAGGGGACCCAAGAGAGGCCGCATGTGGACTTGTATCCACGGATCCCCGACCCATGTGCTTGTGCAGTGGGTTGGCCTGAGTGCAGGGGCCTGCATGCTGGAGCGTTGGAGCGACCACAGATAGAAAACCCTGAGGGATGGGCGATTACCCCCAAAGAGTACAGAATCGCCAACCCAAGAGTGAGTGCATCCTGGGGGTGGATGCGGTGTGTGGCTTGTGGCCGAGACCCCAGCCGGAGGGGCCGGGAGGCCTGATGGCTCCTGGCGTGTGACGGCTGATGCCTGAGTGGTTCCCTCCCTCGCATGAGCAGTGCCTTTGGCAGCGGAAGTGGTGGATCATCTACTGGTGCCAATAATTGTCTTTTGCCACTAGGTTGATGCCCTGCCTGGACTTATTTGTGTTCTGTTATATTTCATTGTGATATATTTCATTTGCTTTTGTGGGCCATGGCTGCAGTGTTCCTATTCGTCAAGAGAAACGTGTATATCACTTGTATAGACTGTCTGGCAGAAAACCCTGAGGGGGTGGATTGTAGGGTAAGGTAAAAGTATCAGGCTTTTCTGCTCTCCCGCCAATAGGATGGATGATGGATGCATGCCTGATGCGGGCACCGAATGCATGCCTGATGCGGGCACCTGGAGTAGGGTGTGGGCATAGGTAGATGGGATTCACCTGGGCTAAGATGGGCTTTTAAGGGTGGCGTCACGGGGACGCCAGCAGAAGCAGAGAAGCAGAAGCAGAACCGAGAGAGCAGAGCAGCGAAGACCACCAGAGAACGCCAGAGAGCCCAGAAAGAGTGAAGACTTGCTGGGGGCTGGGAGGCCTGTCAGCCTCCTGGCCCCCTAGCACCCCTGCCTGCCATGTATCTGGTAAATCCCAATAAAGTCTGCAAAATTCACTGAGGCTTCCAGGACTCACTTCTCCTGTACCTGGTCTGCTGGATCAGAAAACCTGCCCTGTGGCCATTCCTTCCTGCCTTACACACACTCACCTGCAGTTTCTCCATGGCTCCCTGAAGGGCCTGGTGGGTCTCCCCAGGCACACTTTCCCCCCGGGGGCTGGGGCCTCCATCTTCTCAGGCTCCTGGTCCCATGGGGCTACCTGCTGAGCCAGGAGCCAGCAGAGCAGCTTTTGCTCCTTTAGCTGCCTGTGTAGCCGCGCCTGTTCTTCCTCACCACTGGCCAAGGCCGAGTTACAAAATGCCACCTGTGGGCCAGAGGTGCAGGGTGCCCCTGTGGGCCCGGCAGGAGGTTGGCACACCTCTCAGGGCCTCGTGGGCACAACTGAGATTCGAGGATGGTGTTGGTGTCTACCCACTAGCTCCCAGCAGAGGTGGGTGAAAGCTTAATCAAAGGGAGGGGAACCAAGAAGAAGGGTGTGCTGGTGGGAGGGGGAAGGTGGGGCAGGGAAGGGGCCCCAGGGCCGAGCTCACCATGGCCTCGCAGCTGTCTAGATCGTCCGGGATGCTTAGTTTTGTCAGGGGACCCTTGTCCTCCTCTTCCCCCTCCTCTTCACTGTTCAGTCCATTTACTGTTGGGGGGGGGGGCAGCCAGAGGGGCTCAGAGAACCCCTGGGTTCTGAAGCAGCCCTGAAAGCCAGCAAGCTCTGCCCCCTCCTCTCTGTGCAACATCACATCAGCAAGTCCCCAAAGGAGAAGGATCCAAGTTGTCCTAAGGGTGGCTTCCATCTCTTTGGAGTGCTCCTTTAGGGGTGTCGGAAACTCTTCACCAGACTGAGACTAGCACTGGGGACAACACTCCACCAGAGTGTTGATGCTGTGTTGCTGGGCACTGTCCCTTACAGTTCCCTCCCTCTGTATTTACTTAGTTCCAACAGGGAATCAATTAGTTGGTGATTTTGTTCTGGTCATGAGGTGGCACCAGAGACCTGTCCTTGCTGACCTTTGCTTTTTCCCAGTGGTTCTCACCTGGCCTTAGGCTATTTGTAGGTCTCCGTGGAGTCCTTGTCTTCCTCTGATGGCGCCCGGAGCCGCTCGATCACCTCTGTGGTGATTCTTCACCGTTCTCCACAGTTCCCATTTGTGGGGTGCGGTGCCTGAAATAGTTCCTCTCTACTCAGTGTCCCACTTGATCTGTAGTTCGCTCTTGCAGTTTTTTTTTTTTTTTTCCCTCCTTTTGTTGGTCGGAGAGAGCCTACTCAGTGGGTGGGGGAGGGTAGCAGGGTTCTGACTCTTTCCCTTTTTTTAAAAAAGAAATAATAAAAGTTCTCTTTGGCAGAGACAAAAAGTCTCTGTCTTGTGGGGAAACTCACTGTGTATGTGAAAGGGGAATCTGGTGAAACTTTTCTCAGACATGACCCAAGAACCCCAACTGTGAACCCAACACCTCTCCAAAATATCACTCCTCACCAATGTCAACGTTATAAAAACAAGCAAAGTCAGAGAAACAGTCAGCAAGAGGCACATCGAGGAGAACTGGCTGTAACTGAGTGAGGCAATTTGGATTATGGAACATAAAATGTACATTAGGAAGAACTGATGAAATTAAGCACAGAGTTTGGTAACTGTGTCAACATTGCTTCATTAGGTGTGAAAAAAAATACAACTGTATTCATGTAAGATGTTAACAAAGTGGAAATGGTGTGGGATTAATAAGAACTGTACTATCTTTGCAACTTTTGTGTAAATTTAACAGTATTCATTAAATGTTCTGTTTTTTTTTTTTTTTAAAGTCCTCAATACTAAATAGGTTGTAAAAGGAAAAAATGATCTACTTTCCCATTTCCCCAGGTTTTGTTATCCAGAGGCTGGAGAGAGGGGTCCTGGGGGGAAAAGCTGGAAACCTCACGCCCAGGGCATTCCCCCGAGTCTCCTCTCCTCTGAGCCCTGCTTCTCTGACTCCTCACAGAGCATCTCACCACCAGGATGCCGCCCTCCAGGACCCCCAACTCTGCCCATCTCAAAACCGGCCCTGTCCTGGCAGCTCCACCAGAATCCGAAACACTCCACCAGAATCGGGAAACAGTCAGACAACCCTTTTTATACCGGGGCTGCCCTGAACAGTTTGGCGCAGTAAAGAAAAGGGGAGCCAAGCTAAACTTTCTCAAAGGAAGGGACAATTCATTGTGCCTCAGGCAAGCGTCATACCCAAGATGGGTGTCCCTGAAATAGTGCCCGTTGTGGGGGGAGATGTCATTTCATAGGGTGAGGAGAGGTTAGGCAGGAAAACTGGGTTGGTAGCGGGGGAAACAGGCTTGGGGGAACTAAGTTGTTTTTTCGTGGAGCTGAGTTGTTTTCTCCTGCTTATGGCTTCAGTTTTGGTTTGATGGAATCAGGGGTACTGGTGTCAGGGCCATCCTGTTGTTTGTATGTGGGCTTCCCCATTCCTGGCCCCTGCATCAACCTTTCATACCAGCCTTTTGTTGAAAAGGGGCAATGGTTCTCTCTTTGGCTACTTCCTGCTGGACAGGGGCGAAGACCAGGGTGGGCGCTCAGGCCTGGTTATGAGACAGTCTTTGCAGCGCGAGGATATGGGTGGAGAAGGAGTTGGTTAAAGGTGGTATGGGACAATTCTTGGATCCGGTGTTGGATGAAATGGACTAAGCATGGGGCAAAAAGAAAAAATGAGGAGATTAGGATAAGAAGCCCTATGAGTGGTAATACCTGGTCCGAGGCTGTGCTGATCTGGAATTGCTGGGCATAGACAGAAGAACTGGAAGTGGCTTGAAGAGATGGGATTAGAACACAGGAAGGAGAGGGGCCTCCCCGGTGGCGCAGCGGTTGACGGTTGAGCGCTGGGTTGTGAAGCTGCCCACAGCCTCTACAGCACCGGTTCAATCCCTGGCCTCAAGGCGAGGTCCCACATGGCAGGCAGACCTCTCCTGCCGCCCACTGCTCCCCTCAGCAGTGTGCTTCGTCAAGTCTGCCTGTTCTATGTATATTACATATATCAATATGTGCACTTACATATATATTAATATCTGAGGAAGGAGATTTAGAGAGGTTAATTACTTTTTCCAAGGTTACCTATATATGATATTCACTCAAAAGAAACAATGACTAATTATTGAGAAACTACACTGTACTTTTGTAGAATTGATAGTGTTCTAGTGATCAAGATATGAGAGACTGTTGTGATAAAACTGACTTTTCAGTGGCAGGGAATAAAAGCAATATAAATAAGTTTTAAAATATCCAACAGAGAAATAACAAATGGTGATAGGAACTGTACAAAGGATTGAAACAAACCAATTGAATTTCAATGCCATTTAGGATAACATCAAAATATGAAACCCATCAGGATATTTTAATAAAATGTATGTATCTGTAAAGCTATGAAAACATTATTCTTTCATGGAAATGATAAGACTTCAATAAATGACAATATGAACTCTATTGACAGACCAGGACGCATACAGCAAAGTTTGGGAGAAAGCACAATTGCAGAGGGGAGCACAGAGAGGCAGAAAGGACTGAATCACCCTGCAGTAAGAAAAAGGAGGTCAGTGTTTCATGTGGACAAAGGAGAAGGAATTGTGAGACAAGGTCAAAGATATTCACAGAAACTAGTCACTCAGAACTTCCTAATTCAGGGGGATGGCCTGAACTTCATGCTAATTGTGAAAATGGAGAGAGGTGTTGGCGAGTGGAGTGAATTGAATAATTTGTGTTTGAGGAAAATCTCTTTGCATTGGGGAAACTAGATTGTAGGAGAACAAGATGCAACAGGGAAAACAACCGAGAAACTTGCAGTAGACAAAGAGAAGGAGTGGGTCAGAGTGGTACTTTGCTTAGGATGTTAGCTAATAGGGCTGATTTGGATGGATATAGAAAGTGAGGGAAAGACAGAAATTAAAGATGCTGCCAAACTTTCTATCTTGAGCAACTTGGTAGATGTAATTGCTATTTGCTTTTTTTTTTTTTAAGATTTATGTATTTATTTATACAAGCCCTGGGTACAGTCAGAAGTGCGGGAGGGTAAGAGAATTCACCAGAGCCAGAGCAGAGAACAGAATAGGCAGAGTGACGAAATACACTGCTGAGGGGAGCAGCGGGCACAACAGGAGAGTTCTGTGGTGCCATGTGAGACCCTCGCTGGTGGCCAGGGATCGAACCAGCACTGCAGAGTCTGTGGGCAGCTTCGCAACCTAGCACTCAACCTCTGCGCCACTAGGGGAGGCCCATGCTTTTTTTTTTTTTTTTAAGTTTTATTTTTATTTGCTGAATTCAGAGAACAAAGAGTAGAGGTTTGGGTAGATGGAAGATTGGTGTAGTTGAAGAGGTTAGGTTCCATCTTCTTTTATAAGAAATCACACCACTCTATCTAACAAAGATTATTGATATAGAATGTTGTGGGGAAGAATCAAGGTGGAGGCCCTGTTGCAGGGGTGAAAGAGTTCACCAGAGACAGATGGGAAATACCAGGCGAATTTATTGAAATACACTGCTAAAAGAAGCAGAGGGCGAAACAGGAAGGGTGGACTGCTCAGAGTTGGGTCCCAAGTCTCTACGCTTTAGAACCATTGACTGGTTAGGGTGACTAGTCTTAGGTGTGTCCTGACTGATGATCTGAATCAGCATAGAGGGTCATCAGTTCTGGGCCTCACCAGCTAAGTTCCATGTTTCCATGGCAGTTCCCATCCACTCCCTTTATCATTCCAGCCTCCCAAACTTGCCCTGGCCAAGGAGTGGGGGCTTGGTTTTCAAATTCATAAGGATACCTTGACAGACCAGAGGTGAAGGGGTGAAAAATGTCACCAGAGGCAGACTGGAGAACAGAAAAGCACATTTGTTCAAATACACTGCTAAGAGAAGCAGCTAGGGAGACAGGAAAGATCTGCAAGTGAAGAAAGATTTTGGGCTCCCTTTTATAAATAGTTTTGTCAGTTTTGCTTTGGGGAGTTAGTTTTGGGCTGGTTAGTACAGGGGTGTCTGATCCTGGGGGCTTGATCTTTGACCCAGAATGTGTCCTGGCCTTGCCTCCACATTCTGGTCAAAGGGACCCATCTTACGGATTGGGACCCAGAGCAGCCTCATCAGTTCTCTCTGTGTTCAAGCCTCCCAAACCTTCCTGCTGGGCAAGGGGTAGGGGCTTAATTTTAACCTTATTTAACACCCCCACCATTTGGTTTCTGTTTTTCTGCCACAGTGGATAATTTCCTATATGAATTTATATTCCCTCTTCTTGGTCTTCACCTGTCTGCATCCATTAAATTTGGAAGTCTCTACTGACAGAAACAATTCAAAGCATGCACTTTATGACTTAACACTCTTATATCAATAAGTGTCAAGTAAATTACCAAAAAGGGAACCCCAAATCCCCAAAGGCTAAACACGGAAGCAATTCTACATTTTCTTATGAGAGAATTTCTGACAATTAAGTTGTAAGTTATGGTACAATCAAAAGAGCAAAAGGGGGTTGAATTGGGTTGCTTTATTTTTTATTACTCATTCCCTGTCAAATGTTTAATTACCAAATATTAAAACATGAGCCCATCAAATCAGCAAAAATAGAAAATTCTGGAAAAAGGAAAGAAAATACTGTGATTTCCAGAGAAAGGATTATGTTGTCACTCTGCAGTATACATCTGGCCAAACACGGGTGTCAGGGTGTCATTTCATAAGGTTAAAAACTAAGCTCTCACTCTTACCCCACAGTCATGTTGAGAGACTTGAGCAGAGAAGGGCATCATAAGGCTGCCAGGGAACTGGGCCGCTAGACTGACCACCATGGCAGATAAACCAGCCCAACTCCAGGAATGCAGAGGCAGGGCCTGCACATGTGTCTGTGTCAAGGGTCTGCACCCAAGAGCAGACACCCCAGCCGATAACCCGTGCAAACTGGCTCCCCAAGTAAGAAACTCTATGGAACCTAGTGTAAAAGTCTCAAATCCTTCACACACAGCTGTATAGCTCCCTCTTGCCCCCTGTTCCCTTGCAGGGTATTTACAATAAATCCTCCTTTTCTGTTCTCTACTCCATCTCTGCTGCACTCTCACACCCCATAACTCATGCCTCCCTCAGCTATGGTTCCACCACAAAGACTGCTTAATAATGTTTGTTCAACTTAACAAAATCCAAACATCGCTTATATCACTGACCCTGAATTATTATTATTTGATATAAATGTTATTAACAGCATTAGCAAGCTAATATTGATGTGGGCAATTAAAGATAAATTCACTGATTTTCAAACTCTAAAAGTTCCCTTATTTTCTGTAGATTCAGAGACCTGATAAGGGAGAAGAACACAGGCTCAGATCTCTTTCTTCACCCT
>NW_023602418.1:0-12688 GCF_014898055.3 Talpa occidentalis
CCATAGATTTCTTCTCCAAGTGTTTCTCCTCCACGTATTCTCCCTTCTTTTTGTTCCACTCAAGACAGATCTACTTCACACTTACTCCTTCCCAGCTGCCTTCCATTAAGGAAGTCTGGGAATTATTATACAAGACAGCTGCATGTAAGTGTAGGGACAGGAAAAATGGTGCCTGTTAAGTGTGCTGTGACGGTCCTTCCCTTTCACAGAGATGCATTGTAATAGTGTCATAGTGTGCCACTCTCTTTTTTATTTATATCCATGTCATACTCAATGTGTCAGATTTAACTTAGTTTCAACATATTCATGGCACGCAGAGATAACAGCTGATCTTGTTGATTGCACACATAATTTTCTATATGCAAGACTTTCACATGGGTTTAATTTTTTTTTAAGTTTTTGTGCTTTTATTTATACATGTTTCCATAAATAAAGTTGCATGTATAAGCATTTCTCCTTAAACAGGTTTTCTTCCCTGAAAGTCATAGTTATCTGTCCAAGAATGAGCTTATTAAAGTAAGAAGATAAGAATAGAAGGAAATAGTGAATATTCATCTGCCTTTGCTCAAAATAGGATTTATAGCAAGAAATATTTGAAATCTTGGTATTGTTGAAACAGATGTTTGGTAGACTTCACAGTTTTTAAAAGGGTAATCAAGAAATGAAGAAAGAAGAAAATTCCCACCCCATAAAGTCCCAGGGAATATGGGGTAAGATGTAGGATGAAGGTAAAATTTAGAAACTCAAAGATAAGTACAGAAGTGGCCAAGAACCTCCAAGTTATGAGCAGCATGGCAGTGATGACAGAATAAGTGTCTAGACATTTGCATGTAGACATTCCAAACAGCACCTGAGCATGGTGGCTGAGCTCGTGTTGCAATGCAGGTGGACAGATAAAACTGAAGCAGTCTTCTGGCTTCCAATGGTCTATGTATTAGAGACCAAAAGTCTGCACATAGGTGGAGAAAAAAGGCAGAAAGTTTTAAGAGAACTCTCTGGATCTAGAGAAAAGATGCTCTGCTGGAGACTTCAAGTTCAAAAACCATTTGTGCCACAACTCTGGGCTCCAAAAGAAGGTACATGTTTACTGAAACAGCTAATTTCACTACAGCAGGCATCAATCCCAGAAGCAAACCATACCTGCAATGAGTAATTAAAGAACCACAAAATAATCAGAAGCAAAAGATAATGCCCCATATTTTTGCTGTCATGACAATACTATCAGTCTCACTATATATCTGAGCACTCCCAGAAAGAAAACAAATTATGAAAGACTAAATCACTTTTTCTGAGGTAACCACAAAGAGTTTGGGTTCCACAGAAAGTAAATTATGGGCTCCCACTGGCGCAAGGGGTTGAACACAGCACTGTGAAGCTATCTGCAGCCCCTACAGCATGAGTTCAATCCCTGGTGGGCCAGGGAGTTACCCATATCGTGCAGCAGACCTCTCCTGTCTTGCTGCCTGCTCCCCTCAGCAGTATATTTTGGTCAGTCTGTCTTTTCTGTTCCCTGCTCTGACTCTGGTTAATCCTCTCACTTCCTGCATCTTCGGCCTATACCCCAGTTCTTGTATGCATAAATAAATAAAACTTGCAGTTATGGTAAAATGAGACTGAATTTCCATCTCTGCTCTCCAGTGGATTAGTAACCACAACAATTGCAGATAATATGAAGAACCAGTATACCTATTTCATGTGAAATCTACAATATGAATAAATTTGGAACCCAGGTTGCTCGCTAATTGTCTTGCATGTATGTCTTGCCATTGTTTTATTTCCACATCTGGCACAGCACTAACCACAGAGTGGACATTAATGTTTGATTAATAGAAAAGCATATAGCCTTACTAGTACCCTTGTGGAGCTTCAGTCTATCCAGTTGTTCTCAGCAAGGGCTGCAATAGCAACCTAGAAAGTATTGGAAATGTAAGGATGTGATTTGCTTTCGCAATGGCTAGGAAGTGCTACAGAATTTTGTGAGGACAGGGTTGTTCAATGTAAAATTTTCAGACGCAGCATGGCAGCAAGATGGCGGCAAAGTGAAAGTGCTGCGATCACCTCCTACACATACTCACAGCTGCAGTGAGCATAAAAAGCCAATAACTCCTGAAGGAAAAAGTAGACAATTACAATACTCAGAATTGAGGTTACTAGATGGGAGGGAAGATGGGATAGGAATGAAGTGGGGAATAAGCCAGTAGTGTATGGTAAAGGACTATGGGTGCTTTGGTGGTTGGCATGTTGTGGTGATATACATCTGAGGTGGTGTGAACCTATTTTCCTAAATCATATACAGTGCTGTAAACCAACGTTAACTCAATAAATTTTTTCAAAATTGATAACTAATATTCTGTAGTTAATTAAGTCATTGTCTCACTTAAATTACAGTGTGTATATATATATATATGAGACAGATAAATACAGAAAAAGAGAGCAAGTTAATAGCATGCAAGAATAGAGAAAAATACCACTGCCCTCTTCATTTGTCAACAAATTGAACCACTTTCCTTTTCCTCAAAAAAAAAAAATAGAGAAAAAATAGAGGCCAAAAATGAATGCATACAACATTGCTATAAGGTAAAAACAGAAAAATCTAGAATTATTGAAAAAAAGAAACAAAACTCTAGGGCATTTAAAAAGTTCATTTATTATTTTAAATGTTTGGTTTATAATCGAATGGCTCTCTTAAGCTTATTTAAAATCTCTAAGAGGCATATGAAGTAAAAATCAAAATGAACAAGCAACTATAGACCAAAGACACACTATGATGGGGGGCAGGGGGTGGAGAAGAGAGATTAGGGTCAGGATAAGGGAGGGTGGGAATTGTATGGGAAATATAACCAAAATGAAAATGCATACATTGTGCAAAAAATGAAAAATGATGTAAGAATTATATAAAATAAAATAATTTAATAAAAAAAATAAATAAAATCTCTAAGAGGTGCTGGAATACATGGTCGTGAATGGCTACCTGAGAGGGAGGCAGAAGTAGGCAGATGGTGGATATGGTGCAGCCAACAAACAGGTCAACTCCTCCTCAGTCTCTAAAATTAAACCTTTAGGTAAAGATGTTAGTCTTCTAACTTTGAGGAAAATCAGGTAGAAGCTAAATATATAGCTAATAGTTTCATAGTCCCCCCAAGACAACAGGAGGGGAAAAGGTCACAAAAAGAATTTAAAGCTCACCCAGAAATTTCCATAGTTTGAGCCAAAATATATGAAAAAAGACTGTTCACCCAGAAATTTCCATCGTTTGAGCCAAAATATATGAAAAAGATCTTTTTTAAAATTTCCTTTTTTAAAACTCATGTTTACTGTTACTCTTCAAAATCTGGGACTGACAACTGCTTCAGAAGTTTCAGTGTGACTGACTTCTTTCCTCAGCTTTATATATTTAACCACCAACAGTATCAGTGAATATGAAGGGTGACTCAGCTCTATACATTCTAGAGCTATGAAGCATTCATTGCTATGCCCATCATATACACATTCCATACTCATAAATAGGAATCTATAGAAAAGTAAAAAAGTGTAACCTTGCCTTCTCAACCAGCTTGCTAATCAATTTTAGAAATTATAAACAGGACAAAGGCTAAACTCAGAGAAACAAAAACAGGTTTTTGTGTTCCATGCTAGGATAAAACAACCATATGCCTTTAGGTTTTGTTTTCCGATGGTTTCTCTAATTAGTCTTCATAGTCCTGCACTGACCTTGAACTACTTTTACTTTCTACAAGGTGTTTGGTGGTAGATGAAAAATGATTGCAACTACTACAAAAATAAGCACTAACAAATATAATGAAGACACTCAAGAAAAGAGACAAAAGGGAATGAAATAGTGTATAAAAAGACATTGCACAAATTTTGATCTCTGTTTTTATATTTCCTCCTTGTTTTTAATGAAGTTTATGCAGGATCTCAGAGACCATTAAGAATGCATGCGTGTACAATGTTATCGCAATGAAAAATAAAGAGTGAGTACTTGTCCAAGCATAGAAAGGTGAGAAATAGTAAAAGCAGACCACCTGGTTTGGAAGTGAGCTTATGTTAATAAACTAAGTTAAGCCTAACCACTCTAAATTTTATCACTTTCCTATTTTTAAGCTCATTCACACTGAAAAATAATCTCCAGTGCTATATTAATAAGCTGATTAGAATAAGTTTTCAGTGTAGTAGACATTTGTCTTGCTTTGGTCATTTACAATTAAAACATCCACAAAAAGTCACGTGCACACAAAAAGGCAATTTGCTTTGTTTATTTAGAAAACATCAGAACCCATGATTGTTCCAGGTACAAGTTTCCAAAAAAAGGCCAATTCTTATTGATCATCCACATAATATTCACTTTAAAAACTTTATGACAGGACTTCATCTAGAAAAGCAAAATCAAGTTTATTAATTTTTGCTACTTTGTATATTATCTTTGGGAAAATGTCAAGTTATAATAAACTTCATCTCTTGACATAGAGTGTTAACACATGAGAAATTTGATCAATAGTTACCTGCTGGAAATTTAAAGCTTAAGAAATTCAAAGATATTTATGAAGTCAAAACATGTATTTTTATATTATCAATTAGTTTTTGTCATAAAGCAGACCAACTAAAATGAGAAATCATTTAAGGAATTGGAAGCAAAAGAAATGTTAGTTTTATCTTGGTGACCCTTTGTTATAGGAAATTAGTCTGTGCATTAACTCAAACAAGAAAAAAATTCAGTTCTCTCTTGAATAACAATTTAGAGTTGAGATATGGATAGGAGATGGGTAAATTCCTGTCTAACCAAGGAACACATCAATTTGCTCAATCTTTGTCTGCATAATTTAGGTGGATCACCACTATTTCAGTCTCATTATAGTCTATGCAAAGGGAAAGAGAAAACAGATGTAATTCATATTTCTTTTAGAAGACATAATTTGGAAATTGCACATATTATATCACTAACATCCCTTTGACTGGGGATGTGCACCTACCTACAAGGAGTGCTAGAAAGAGTAATGGTGAGCCAAGCAAACATGTAGCTCAGGAAAAAGTTACTGAAGAAAAAAGCAAGTTTGAATACTGGAGATAATAACCATCTATGTTAGAAGAATGAATGCCTCTGAGAAAGGCTTTAATAATAATAGTACCTTCTTTATTAAGCTGCTGTGCAGACCGAATGGCTTAATAAACAATTAAGCATTTATAACATGTGTGATCACTGTTTCCTATTGTTACTGATAATTGTTGTTTATTAATAAAATATATTAAAGACTATATAATTGCTGTTCAATACCCTCCCTTTCTTATTAACAACCTCAATTTTATTCTAGATAGCAATGTATACAATTAAAAATATTAACTCCATGCTACCATTGGAGGTAGGAATAAATATCTGACACCATCCTGCCCAATGAGATGAAAATAGAAGTTACTGTGTAGACATTCCTGCTGTTAAGTTATTGTCATCTGCCCTGGAGCTAAAAGTATATATTTTTTAAAACCATGTATTGGAAACCACCTACCAAATCCAACAGAAATTTATAAAGCTAGAATACGTTCGCTGGCCATTCTAACTTACTCTTTCTTTGTTGTATTGATATTTTAAATTTCAATTTAAGGCTTATAAAAATGAGATTCATCTCAAGATTTTGAGGCTGTATCTATAGAACATCTAAAATATAAAGTGTTCCTTTAGTTAATATATGTGAATACTATATATGTGATCCAGATTTTCACGTACCCTGAATGTTTATAGGTTACTCTTTGAAGACAAACAATCATTGGTTTCTAAAAACAACAATATCCCATTTTCAATATTAGCCAAAAAAAAAATGACAGTACAGGTCTAGCATCATGTTTATTATCATTTGTCTTCAGGTAAATATAAAGTTTCTTTTTAATATCCTCTTCCCCAGCATATCGTTCTTATTTTTTGAGAACTGAATAAATTCGGCTTTCACTAAAAGGCAACTTTACTCCATATTAAAATTTATAAATTAAAAAAGAGAGAGGCAGACTTTCAGAAAAGGAGAAATATTTATATAAACTTGGCTTTGATGAACATCTTGATTTAAAATCTAGTATTTATTCTCTGTTAAAGAATAAGGGCTGAACTAGTAAGCAAAATATATAATTTCTACCTTCAAAAGATTTATATTTTAATTTAATAGAGTTAACCCCTTATGTAACTTATGTAACTTATTACATAAGTAATAATGTAATTACCATAGTAACAAGTAGAATTATCATTATCACAAGAGACTATTAAAGTCAACCAAGAGCTAAGAGTCATAAATAATTTTGATAAGCACATGAAATTTATGTTTATTTTTGTTTGTTTAATTTTTTTTATTGACGTACCACTGGTCTACATTATTCTTTATATTTTAAAAGTATAGTCTTTCCCTCTTGAGGTGTAGTTACAGCAGCACATCCACTACCAAAGCACTCAAAAGCAAGGAAAACAAAGGAGAATATAAACAATTAGGACTACATCCAACTAAAAAGCTTCTGCACAGTGAAAGAACCAGTTACTAAAACAAAGAAATACCCTATTTAGTGGAATAAAAATATCTGCACACCATATATCTGACAAGGACTGACAGTAAAGGTCTACAAAGCACATGATGTTTAAATTGAGATCTCCAGGGTCAACTGAAGAAAATGGTAGAAAGGGATGGGGCAAGTTAGTCATATGCTTGAGAGCAATGATATAGGAGAGAACATGGTGAAATGAGGAGCCAAAGACCAGTAATTCAGCAAGCAAAATGGACAAATAGCATGAAATAATGTTTATGAGGATTTCTGAATTTACACTAATTAGCATTCCACATATTGTGATGGTTAATTTTATGTGGCACTTCGAGAAATGCACAGATAGTTCATAAAACATTATTTCTGGGTGTATCTGTGAATATCACTGGAAGAGATTAGCATTTGCAAAGGCAAACTGAGATAAATAAGGTCTCTTTTACCAATGCAGGTGGACATGATTGACGTACAGAAAGCTTAAGTAGAACAAAACAATGACAAAATGGTGGATTCACTGTTTGCTTGAGTTGAACATCTATCATTTTGGTTCTCAAATTTTTAGACTCAAATTTGAATTATGCCACAGCCCCTTCCCTACAGATTCTCAGGACCTTAGAGTCAGACTGAATTATATTGCTGACTTTCTTGTGCCTCCATCTTGAAGAAGGCAGATTCTGGGAATTCTTGGCCTTTATAATCAAATGAGCCAGTTCTTATGACCTCTCTGATTTTCTGACTGACACATATATACTACAGATTACCGTTTATTCTATAACTAAGGATAGGCTAGTTTTTGCTGAGTAACAAATAAACTCCTAAATCCCAGAAGTTTAAAACTATGAATTTCTGTTTCTTATTGCAAATATATGTCCACAACAGTTAAATTGAAGGCTCTGCTCACTCTGTGCCTTAGATTGTCAAAGCTGTAACTACTTGGGAAAAACTAATCAATGAAAGCTATAAAAAGACAAGCTGATAAAATGTTTGGCCCAAAAAACCAGCACAGGCCTCTTTTACTCCAACTCACTTGCCAAAGCCAGACACATAGTCCCACCAAACCCCAGGGTGCAAAGATATTTAAGACCTAAAAATACTTGGTAAACAGTATTAATGATAAACACACCTGTTCAAAAAAATTCAGGGGGCCTCCCTTGTGGCACAGGTGTTAAAGTCTCAGTGCTATCAAGCTACTGCCAGCCACTATGGCATGAGTTCAATTCCCAGCTAGGGAGCTAACCCACATGGTGAAGTGGACCTCTCCTATCTCGCCCACTGCTCCCCTCAGCTATTCTGCTCCCCACTCTGTCCCTGGTGAATCCTTTCAACCCCCACACCTCTGGCCTACAACCCAGTTCTTATATGCATAAATAAATAAAAATAAATCATTTTAAAAAATTGAACTATGTCAACAGTTGTAAATGGAAGGTTAAAAAGATATATGAAAGTTTAAGGAAAAAATATTGAATTAACTAATAAAAATATACTTCTTTATGGTGAAATTATAAAATTTTATATACTTATTTGTGTTTTCTAACTTTTCCCCAACAGTTATTTTTTAACTAGTATTCTGTGGCTGCAAGGAACAGGCGGATAATTGTTCAGATTTAGAATGAGTTAAACAATATGGAAATTATTCAAAAATTGTAGTCACCAGGGATGTTAGAACATTCTAAAATATCAGGCATCTAGAATTTTCCTATCTCATTGCTCAGAAGTACAGGACTTCCTTCTTCCATAGTCTAAGATGGTTATCGAAGCTCCAATCATTATGTACTTTCCAGGAAGCAGAAAAGAAAGGAAGAAGATTCTGTTTTAAGATCACCCCACAAATTAAGCACACTACTGATAACACCTCCCTACCTTCCCTAACTGCAAAAAAAGCTAGAAAATAAGTATTTGTTCAAAATAAACATATACCAGTCAAATATCAGAGATTCTATGCCAAAATTTTCTATGGGAAATTTTGTTAATACATATTGTAACTTCTGGCCTCCTTACCTCTCAACATAAATTTCTTTCTCCAGTCTGTCTCCAAACACTGAAATCTGAGATAGCTTTCCCAAATGACTTAATTTTAGTGGTTTAGAAAATAGTACAAAATCATTTTATTTGTTTTCATGCTTTACATTCCCTATCTCACCTAGTGAAGTAAATATGTAGGCACTACAACTTCAATATGCCAAAAATATTTTTTCTTCATTTTCAATGAAAGCATTATTTTGCTTTTGCACCTCACTTCTCATTAACACACACACAAAATCATAAGACTTACTATTAGAATCCAATTTATAAATCAATCTCTTTCAAGAAAATATTACAATAATTTAAAACTCAGAATCCAGAATGGACTAGGATGAAGAGAGAAGATACAGCATCATGGAAAGGGACTATATGATCCTGGAACTAACCTCTTTGCTGCTCCATTTCAGCTGGTATTTAGGCATTGATTTTTGTCCCTGTAATAGACACTGAGTGTCTGCAGATAGCATAAATCATTATCCTTGATCTTGGCATTCACAATGCCAGATGATTGCTCCCATGGCACTGGGTCACCTTCCCTGTTGATTAGGTCTTCACCTTATATCTAACTAGCAATGCAGATCCCCTAATGCCAGGCAGTTATTCCAATTTAATCCATTTAATTCTATATCCTCTCTGAAAATTCTTGTAGTATAACCATATTTTCAGACCCAGAATTTTATTTTTAATTTATAAAAATAAATTAAAAATAAATAAATAAAAATAAAATAAATTTCTACATTTCAAAAAATTTTGAAATGTAGAAATCCTTTGTCTCTTTCAACAAAGCTCAACTTATAAGACCACAGTATCGCTAGAAAGTCAAGAAAATTGGATTTCAATCTCAGAGATAAACAATGATTTATCAGTTCTGAGTATCATGCTTTTAATATATTGCATGGGGAAGTACAAGGCCCTATAATTTAAGTGGAATTAAATCTAAATTATTTTAATAATCTAAAAATATTATCCAATATAGTCATCTCATTCCCTAACTCTCACAAATAATAAATGCAGCTAATATTTTTGAACATTTATTCTGTGACATTGTTTTTTCAGTGCTTTGTAAGTGACAAGTTAATTAAACTTTCCAAAAACCTTATGGTTATATCATTCCTATTTTATAGATGAAGAAACTGAAACACAGATAAGTTAATTTCCCAAGATTATACAGATAATGTTCAGAATTGGTCTGGCTCCATGGAATGTGATACCATACAATTTTGCACATGAATATGCTCCATAACTATAAATATCATCTGTAGGCTGATCAGATCTAAATTTAAATGTCTAACCTTGAAGTCTCCCCCAAAACTTCAGACTCAAATATTAAGTGATAATTTTCACTTGGATTCCTAATAATCATCAAGAAATAGCATATCCCTAACCAAATTTCTGGTTACTATACCCATTGTCCTGCTTTCCCCTGTTTTTCTTCTTATCTTTTTCCATTAAACAATCTCATTGTTTTTCTAATTGTCGAAACCAAAAAATTAGGCTCACTCTTGACTTTTCTCTTTTTGTTCATTTCATGTCCAATAAAATGGAAACCCTATTATCTTTATCTTCACAATATAGCCAGAATCCAGCCACTTTTCAATATTTCCTTTGTTAACATCTAGTTAAAATACCATTATCACTTCCCAGAGGTACTGAAAATCCTCCTGCATGAACTCTGTTTCCACTCTGCCCCTTATAGTCAATTCCCAACATAACAGCCAGGACAGTCATCTAAAACATATAAATCAGACCATGATGCGCTCTTTCTTTTTCCTTTCTTTTCTTTTCTTTTTAATTTATTTTTAATTTTTTATTTTATATATTTTTACATCATTTTTCATTTTTGCACAATTTTTCTTAAACCCTACTGAAAGTCTTCCATACCATTCAGAGTAAAAGCAACAATTCTTAAAATTTATTGTGTGTCACTTGATGACTTGGTTCCAGTGCTTACTGTTTCACCTCATCTTTTATCATTCTCATTGATACTAGCACCTCACTCATCACCTCTTCTCTCATTCAACTCTAGACCCTTTGTCTTCATTACTATTACTCAAATGGACCAAGAAAATAGCACCAAGCATACTATATCTGTTCATTTTGGAAGTCTTTACACTAGCATGTAAGCAGAAACTGCATCTGTCTTGAACACAGTCATATCTGAAATACGCCTAGCATATGATAAACATTCAAAAAATATTTGCCTAATAAATTAATGATGCACATTAGAATTTCACGAGTGTTTTATATTTCTTTGTCTTTACGTGAGCTATTTCCTCTGCCAACAATACCCATTCCCATTCCTTCCACTTTATGAATTTCTGCTCCTACTTCAAAACACACTTTCAGAATTGCCTTCTGAAAAGTGCCTTCTCCAGGAAATCTTGTCCATACTTAGAGAATACTCTAATACTCTTTCATAATATTTATCTTCTGCCACCATCTTAATTGATTCACGTGAAGATGTGTCCACTAGGTTACAATTTCCTTAAAGGTAGGACTCTTGCTTTAGAGTTTTGTACTTCCTGTAACTAATACATGTCAAGAGACCAAGGAGGTGCTTAATGCATATTTTGTGAATGAACGTATATGTTTCCAAGGGTTAAAGCCAGAATGTAAACTACTCAGTATCTCTTGCTCTAGGCACTGAAAAGATATTCTGAGAATAAAAATATACTTTATGGTAATCCATAGCCAAAGAACTCAGTGAGAGAAGCAATCAAACCACAGCACGGCTCAAAGACATTGGAAATTCCCTGATCCACACAAATTCTAGATACATCCTTTACCTGTTACCATCTGCTCCAGGTTTGATTCACCTTTGTCTGCTTGCTTTTGTTTGCTTTCTCCAAACAGCAATGTGTTCCTATTACCACAATTTTTTTTCCAGGGATAATTGATTCAACTTTGTCCCTTCTGACTTCTGAAAAGAACTATAGAACATTCCAAGTTTCTAGTTTTCCTGACTCCATGCTGATCTTGGTGTGTGAGAGATAACAATAGAAAAAACCATGTCTGCAGTTTTAAAATTCCATGGGTTTTTCCCACTGTCATCCATACTACCTCATCAGAATAATTTTCCAAAGACTTATTATAAGGTCAAACTTCAGACTCACTGGAAACCCATATCTTTTTGATTGTGTGATATACAGTGTTTGTTTATGGTGACATTATAGGTAATAGTGTAAGTGAAGCACTTAGTAGGCACTCAGTAAATAACTTTTCATAACCACACTATTTGAGTAATTCTAAACTATAGTTTCCCAATTGACCACAAGAAGATAAATCTCATTTACTAAGAGACCTCTATTACCTTGGAAGAATGTCATAAAGAAATTCAGAGTTGGGCCTCCCCGGTGGCGCAGCGGTTGAGCACTGGGTTGCGAAGGTGCTCGCAGCCTCTGCGGCGCCGGTTCGATCCCCGGCTGCTCCCCGGCCACCAGAGGAGGGCCCGCATGGCACGCAGACCTCTCCTGCCGCCCGCTGCTCCCCTCAGCAGTGTACTTCGGTCCTTCTGCCTGCTCTGCTCCCCGCTCTGGCTCTGGTGAATTCTCTCACCCTCCCGCACTTCTGACTGTACCCAGTGCTTGTATAAATAAATAAATAAATAAATCTTTAAAAAAAAAGAAATTCAGAGTTATCTGAAGAAGAAATGCAAATGGCCAACAGGTATATGAAAAAATGTACATCACTTGTAGTCAGGCAAATGCAAATCAAAACTACAATGACATACCATCTTACACCAGTGAGAATGGCACATATTAAAAAAACTAGCAACGACAAATGTTGGCGAGGTTGTGGAGAAAAAGGAACTCTCCTGCACTGCTGGTGGGAGTGCAAACTGGTCCAACCACTATGGAGAACTGTCTGGAGATTTCTTGAACTACTAAACATAGAGCTTCCATATGATCCAGCAATTCCACTCCTAGGTTATTTACCCAAAGGACACAGAAACCTCAATTCCAAAGAACACCTGCATCCCTATGTTTATAGCAGCACTGTTTACAATAGCTAAGCTTTGGAAACAACCCAAATGCCCAAAAATAGATGACTGGATCAAGAAGATGTGGTACGTATATACCATGGAATGTTACTCAGCATTCAAAAAAGATAAACACATGCAATTTGCAGCAACATGGATGGAGCTAGAAGGGATCAC